>NC_060270.1:77553543-77853543 GCF_021613505.1 Equus quagga
TTTTAACAACTAAGATCAGATTATGACAGAAACTTCACTATAAGTTACATGTGAAACATCTTCTCTGATTGGATATCGATATGAATATAGTCCCTTTTAGCATACCTCATCAAAAGGAAAATACATACTTTAAAGGTAAAAATGTGCCGGTTAGCTTTAAGCCTGGTAAATCACGATTGGCAATAAAGATATTTATTTCTGCACAGTGAGAAGGTGTGATAACATAGATGCAGAGAGCTGGAGGAAATCTTACAGACCATCTGCCCAAAACCTTCCTTATACAAATGAGGGAAATGAGCTCGGAAAAGAGCAATTTCTTTTCATAGGAGTTCATTTAGCTGTAAAAACTATGTTGCTGGTCAAAAAGTTTCTTATTTTCCCAGTGGAAAGAGTTACTTTTCAACACATCTGAGATGACCCAGAGCAGGGTGGAGAGCACATATAGTAGGTGAAAGACTCAGGATGCAGAAAGGCCCCAGGAACCTGCAGCAATGGATAACAGTGGAATACATTCAACCAGGTAAGACTCAACTGAAGTCTGCACTCGAGTCAAAAGCAACCATGCAAGAACAAGGTGGGGAAAAGACATGATGTCAGCACATGGCAAAGGGGATTCAGGTTGTGTAGACATGAGTCAGTAGCCTCAGCCTGAGTCAAGGGTGACCATATACCCGGTCTGCCTTAAGAATTGAGCAGCATGTGCAGAGCAGATAGAGGGACAAGACTTTTCTCTGCCCGACTGCTCAGCTGGGACCTGGAGCTCTGCTTGGCTGGATTCCACACTCACAAGGCATACGGAGAAATGACATCAGTCAGCAAGAAGGACCAGCATGGTGAAGGGACTTGAACCACATCACATACAGCAAGATCAGAAGAAACTGTGGCTATTTAGCCCAAAGGAGAAAGCCCTTGAGGGGGATGTGAGAGTTTTCCCTGGGTGAGACAGGTTGTCAGGAAAGAGGAATTAAATTGTTCTGCGTGGCCTCGGGAGACAGAACTGGCACTCATGGTAGAACTCCTAGAAGAAGAACTTTAGACAAGTAATTCTAAAAGATGAGAGCCATTCAAAGATGGATAATAGCTAAGTAAAGTTTTAGCTAATATTTTATTGAATCCTTATTTTGTGCCAACTTCTGTGCTAAGGATTTTTTAACTGCTATCTCCTCTCATCCTCCTAACAACCCTGTACTAGGTACATTATCATCCTTAATTTAAATATGGGGCAACTACAGCTTAGAAAGCTCAAGTAACTTGTCCAAGGATGCCCAGCTGGTTAGCACAGCACTCTAGGTTTGAACCCAGGCTCTTTGCTAAGCCTGCACCACACTGCTTGGGCTACTTTGGGAAGGAGGCAGTTTCCTGTCACCGAGTGTGTCCTGATATGAGCAGATGGAGCTGAAAGTGGCCGTAATGTTCTCTTCCAGTGAGGAGAGCCTGAGGTTCCATGCTTTGTCCTCAGAGAGCAACACTTTGAGAATGCCTACCTATACTGATATAAACAAACCAACAAAAAGTTCTTGTATAAACCAGAGAAAATGACTCTGGGGTATTGTGAAAATGTCCTGGGATTCCTCCTAAGCCCTGTCCCAGCCAAGGAGTTACTGCCCTTTAGAACAAGGAGGACGTAGTTGAGGGTGGGGTGGGGGCTCCAAGGAAGAGGAATAGAATATTTGCATAAGTACCTAGGAAAGCAGCCAAGCTGAGACTAATGCAGGACCGTGGACTGAGGGAGGGCTGCCCAGGTGAGTTCAGCAGTTAGAGAGCACATCTGGGATTCCAGAGGCAGAGCCACCGGATAATCACCATGAATACCGTGGAGAAGGCCTAGGGCCCTGGGTCCCACAACAGGGACAAGCCCTGAGGGGCTGCAAGGAAGAATGGCCCTGTGCTGTTGGTCCTCAGGGGACAGGAGAAGGAAACTCTTGGGTGATGTGCTCCCACACCCACGGCCCTGAGGAAATGAGGGCTCTGGGAAAGGGGCTAAGTCTTCCCACAGTCCCACATGAAGCCTGGAACACTGGGTGTGATTGGTCCCTCCTGTGGGGGCGGGGGAAGTAGGAGGAGGGGAAGATGATCAGGAGCACTGTCAGGGGTTTCTCTGCCTCCCTTAACATGGAAGGAAGACCGGACAGCTGCACTAGGGCAAGGAACCTGGCAATCAGGGGCAGCAATGATATCACTTACGGAGCAGAAGGGAGGCTCTCTAAGCCCCTGGGAATTAACAGTGGTGGCATCCCATCATCTGGATGCCTGATGACACATTAAGAGAGCACAGCACCAGGGTAAACATTCTTACCAGGTCACTCTTCCCAAAAGCTGGGTGAAAAGAACTGCCCACCTTACCTAAAGGGAATAACCCTTAAGATTCTGCTACTCAGTTTAATAAGGAAGAAAGAAGTGTCTCTTATTGTGCCACATCCTGTGCTAGCATTTAGAAATATTACTTTCTCATTTAATCCATTTGCACATGTATTATCACTCCCATTTTACAGATGGGGAACTGAGGCTCAGAAGTGTTGATGGGCTTCCCCAACTTAGTGATGGGAGCAGGATTTGAACCTAGGACTGAAGAGTTCAAACTCTGTGCTCATTTCTACCATGCTGCCTCAGCATTAGGAACATTTCAAAGTATAGAAAAGTCCAGAAACAAAAAGGATAAACTCATCTTCACTTCTCAGGGTAATGGATAAAGGCAAGTCCAACTGGCCTTTGTCAAGAAATTCTTCTTCAGTTGCTAGTGCTCCCAAGAGATTCGCCTTTTAATAGTAGATGCTTGCAGTGGGGAGAGGGAGCAAAAGATAGAGGAAATGAGGGAAACGGGAGTTACTGATGACGTCAGAGTTGGAGGGGAAGGGAAGGGAGGCTGGCCCTGTGATCGCCCCTCAGGTTGCTTGATAATGAATTTCCACGTCTGCTTCTGCAAAAGGAGCTGGGGGTGAGGTTCTCAGCAACACGTTCTCTAAGAAACAGGCTGTCCTCCGGCAGAGCCAAGGGAGGTGACCTTCTCGGGTATCCAGAGGAAAAGAGGCAAGTGATACTGTGCCCAGAGCTGTCTCCAGGGTGAACACCCAGATTTAATTCAGGGGTAATGAGTAATGACGATGTTTTGCTGGTCTTAGGAATTTCTAATGCCCCTGCAGGGGACAGCTGCCCTCGAAATACCATCTATCTTTCTGCGGGTGCTGACTAAACTCTCCCCACTTCCCACCTCCCCAAAACGTCTCTAATTTCTCTGTGTTGAAAAGCCACTGAGGAAACAAAAACTGTAAAAAGTGAGCTATTAGCTCGACTTCATGAATGTTTCATCACCTTCAGAAGTTCATGTCTGAGGCCAAATTATCACAGGGTTTATTTTTGAAAAGTGAGAGTTATAAAGCATTTGATCAAAATGGACGAAATACATTAACAGGTGTTTTCCTAAAATACAACAAAAAATTCAGTCTCACAGGGACATGTTACTTCTATCCAGAGGATCAGAGTTGGTTAAATAGTTTCTTATTTGTCATATACTTAATGTGAATTCAAACACAGGTGGCAACAGTTAAACTGAAGAAAATTAAATATGTTGTGACATGTAAATCAAATGGGAGAACAACAATAATTATAAACTTTGAAGTGTTAATATTGGTGTTTTTCTTAAAAAGCTCTTATTTTGGGTGTTAAAAATAAAAAACAGACAAACTATGGATTAGTTAACTCTGCCTAAAAGTCATTAAATGGCATTGCACAGCAGTGCTGATCTAAAAATAAGATATGCTAATTTATGTACTGATAGTAGAATAAATTAAAACTAGAAATGATGTAAAATAAGTGAGTCTATCTCGGGCTTTGTCAGTTTTTGGTTTATCAGGATTAATAATAAAGTGTAATTTTAAAATAAAATGATCCCCTCAGCAGATAGTGTACAATTCTCTGCAGCCTCAGAATGGAGAACAGAGTCGTTCTATGACCGTTATCTCGGCTAACCATCACTCTAACAGGCCCCTCTTCTGATTTAAACCTTTTGTGTTCATATGCTGAGTCCACTGCTGGGGAGATTTAAGCAAAGGCTACAATTCAAGCCAGTGCGCTCTGTCCAATAGGAATTCCAGTTGAAACTCTAACCCCAGGAGTCCACACCAGCAAGGCATGACAGGACACTTGATTTCTTTTGGAACTTAAATCCAAGATAAAGAAAATGAGGAATTCACAAAATCACACTTGGGGGATATATAGAGCACGTTCCTTCACTAGTTTCAGTTGTCACCTGCCTCAGGTTACCAATGCACTGTCTTGTGAGAAATGCCTCTTATTCCTTAGGAAGGATTAGTATATACTTTCTGCTGTGAAATTAGCCCCAGTGCTGAGATAAACAAACTCGCTACTCACATTTAAATCACCCTGAGGTGAGACGCCCTGGGGCTTCCAAAGTCTTTCTCCAATTTCTTGGCATCTTTATAGGTGCCTCTTGAATGAATGCCCAAGGGATACAAGGAAGGGAAGGGATGGATGACAAGCATCTGTGGGCTGACTTAGATAATGGGAGTCTGTAATGATGACTTAGTTATTTTTATATCACCATAACAGATCCCACTTCACTGACTATTTTCTATGGGCCCTTTCTCTGTACTTTTCCTGATACAACAAAGCAAGTGAGGCTTCCAGAGAAAAGTGGGCCCCTTTTTGAATGGCTGGTTTGGGGGACTAGTTTGGTTACATGCAGGTTTGCAGCTCATTGCAACATGATTCATCTCAGCTGGTTATGTGCAGAGAGCAGCTGGCAGCAGGTACCCAAATAGCTGCAGAGAGAAGTTAAAAGGGACTGTTGCCTGCTGAGAGAGCAGAAGAATTGCTTTAAAGGACTCCCTGAAGCACAGCCTCCAGCAGCAAGGGGCATTGGCAGGGAGGCAGAGCAACAGCCACAGCCCACAGCCTCACTGACGAGGAGCTGGAGAAAACACAAACTCTGGCCATTCAGAGCAAAGGCTTGGGGACCAAATATGAGTCTAGGAGGGGAAGAGATAAATGGTGACAAACTCGTTGGGCAGCCTCAACGAAAGGCTGTGTGAGAAGAAGAGACCCAGCCTCAGAGCCTTCATGCACAGTTGAAGATGAAAGGCACTAACACAGTCATATCTTGGCCAAGAGGAACCTGGCCTCTTGCAAGCCTTGGCTTTTGAAATGACTACAGATGCAGGTACAACATGTTGTCCCTTTCCCTCCTCCCTACACCTCCACTTTGGCAAGTGGATAGCAGCCCCTGGGCACAAATAAATCACGTTTAGAGCCTAAAAGATTAATATAAGGTAACTGACTGATTCATTATAACCAATTCATTATGTGGAAGGAACGGAAAATTCAAATGGACTGAAAAGGGCGTACGACACAATGAATTCTCGGCATTCCAACTCAAAAGCAACAAAGCTCCAGAGAAACCAGAAAAAGGAAACATGGTGAGTTAGAGGGACAAGAGACTCCCTCCCTCGCCCCATCTTCCCAGTGATGAGAAGCAGCAGAGAAGCTGGTGGGCAAGGAAACATGAGGATCAGTGATGAAGATAACAGTCCAGAAGTCTGGAAGCAAAATGTCTCGTGGTCCTCAAGTCATCTGTGTGACTCGCTAAAAGGATGTCCAATCTCAGATACCCCTGTAGCCAGTGTGTGGGGGTGTGCAGGTAGGTATAAGACATGCGTATGCGTGTGTGTGTGTCTGTGTGTGTGTGTGTGTGTGCCTGCCAGCGAATAAGTGAAAAAGAATGTAAAGGTGCCAGGGTGATGAGAGATGAGGAAGAACAAAGAATTGTTTTCTAGCTCTTTCACAATTGTCATTTTATAATGAGTGAATTATGGAATAAAGAAATTAATTTTTTAAGCAGACTAAACTTTAATCTCTTCACTACACATTTCCTCCTAGAATGTACCTTACTAAAAATACTTTTGAAACATTCCTCTTTTGGAATTGCAAGCTGAGCTAGTTTAATTAAGATCCATATAAGATTATCAGACAAGTATCTTTTTATATTTTTCCCCGAAGGTGTATTACTAGTGAATTTGCCAGCTTTACATCTGGCTGGCATTAAGAGGTTGCAATATTATATAATTGTTATAATATCATTATTATATTTAATATATAATTGTTAAATCTGTTATAATAATTACTTGATAATGAAGATGGTTTTGATTCTTTCTGATGATCCATGAAGCTCTTACGCCTTTGTGACGAGGCCCTCGGGATGAGCTTTTGGACCCCGAGGATTGGGAAGGCCATAAAGGGGGACTACACTCAAGAATTTACATTCATCTCAGGAAATAGGCAGACACTGTTTTGGGGAGAGAAAACCTGTTTATTTTCTTATTTGTCTCTCTCTCATAAAACTAGACTGCAGGGAGATTTTTGGTTATTTGGATTTCTGAGGAACCCATTTTATCACACGAACTTAGAAACATCTGCGCATCATACGCTGTTTGCCTGTAGTTGCTTCTCATTTTAAGCCGGGATTACCTGCAGAGTTACTTCCTCCAAGTTACTACACTGTAAGGGAGGCAGTCTCCTCAAAATGAATTCATGACCATCTTGGTATTTTATGAGATTACCAAAACCAATTTGACTTTGGCCCTAGGCATTCAAAAAGCAGAAAACAATAATGATGTCACAGGAAAAGGTGCTCCTGTGGATGTGACTACAAATAAGACAAAAGTGAAGAAAAAGGCTCTGCCTTGAGAAAAAAGATCCAATGTTTCCAAACGGATCATGTTCCTTATAATTTTAAAAGTATTTCTTCTTTTTTCTTTGCTGTGTTGAGATACTGTCCTTTCATAACAACTAGGCATATTTTATAAGCCATATCTCCTTTAAGGCACAGTGGAAACTTGCTTTCTGGAAGAGGCGCACTCCACTGGGTTAGTTGAATACTCATAAACATTGAACTCTCAAAGAGAGGTTGAGTCTCCCCTGGGTGGACTGTAACCAATGAGTTCCAATGAGAAAACCAGGAATGCTATTGAGCACACCCAGGACGTTTACATTTAGAAAGTGAAATTCACAAATAAAAACAAAGACGTCGTTTAGATAGTTCCGAAACAGGAGTAATTGCCAAAACTCATACTGTAGAGACTCTTATACCCATGACAGCTTGTATTTATAATCTCTTCTCCCACATCCAAATCTTAAAATCCCTGATCCATTATAGTACTGGGTCACATTGCTTTGCTTATAAAGGAAAACTGTATATTTCCCATTCCCAAAGTACGGAGGCCTAGGGTTGGGGCTGATTTGAATGCTAATGGATTAGATCACCCACAAAAGGCTGCCATCAGAAATCAGAGTAAGTGGATTCCTTGTGACACTTCATAGTTTTAGAGAGACCGTATTACCTATTACCATATTTTTAGGGTGACTCAGCATGTAAAGGCAGTACTGATATAACAAGGGCATTTTTCTGGACTCCATTCTGAAGCCACTATTTTTTTTTTTTTCCAAGGCTGTGTAACATTTTCTCCTGGCAAGCTATTAGAGTTTATAGGGTACTGTGGTTCTGTAAACGGCACTGCTCATCAATCATACTGCTCTTTGAATCACAGCTTGTAATTTTTATTCACGACACTCAGGTAAGTTACTTAGAAGTGTCACATCTAGGACAAGTCAGATACCCACTATGTGAAAAGAACCAATATTTGGGGTTTTGTTTTCCAATTATACTCATGGCATACCAGGCTTAATCATACTTTGTAGAGTAAGGATTAAAATGCCTAATTGGCTGTAACTAAGCAAACTGAGTCTTTTGATTAATCAAGCCAGCCAGCTTTCAGTTTCTGACATCAAAATTTATACTCTCCATGAAAAAAACAAGGCCACGGCTACATAACATTAAACCAACACACAATTAACAACACTTTGTTCTAATTATCTCTGGGCACAATTAATGTTGGTCCTATGGTTCATTTTTCTTCTTTGATAGCTCTTAGAATATTTATGGAGATTAGCCCTTGATGCATCGGCCTTCTGGAAGATCTGGGGTTTTCTTACAAGCGCCCACGCAAATCTGAGCCAGGCCAAGTAACATATTTATGCGGATTAATTCTTGACATATTGGCTTTTTCTAACACCTGAGGTGTTTCCAACAAGCTTCCACCCAAATGTGGCCCCAGATCCAAAGCAGTCAGAGGGGCCCTCACCCTTCAGCCTCCTACCTCACTCACACTGAGGCCTTTTTCTTTCCCCTCAGCAGTTGGTAATAACTAATAAAAGGTTACGTCTTGATTGAACACGCTTCCAGGAGTAGGAAGGCCAAAAGGACCGCTGTAAAACAACGATGTAGACACTGACAAAACCCAAGGTAAGAGGAATCTTCAGCTGCCTGTTATTGGGAAACCAAAACTGCAGACAAATTCAGTTCCCTCACATCAATAGTAAAGAGACAGGCAGAAAGACAATGAGCACTGATCAAAGGCTCTGGTGATTGGTACAACTTCAATTTGTGGAATGCACATATTTTCTACACTCCAAAGGAGTTTCTTCCAATGTCAGGGGACCTCAGCTTTAAAGTCATAAATATTCTCTCCATGGCTCAGGATTGTTTGCACCGCCACTCGGCATGTTTGTTTGGCCATGTTATTTTATGCCGTAAAGTGGGCTGAAGCACCACAAGGAGCTGCAGCTTCAGGGAACTATGCAACTTCAAGGGACTGTTGGTTAAGAACATCTCCAAACAGATTAGAGGTTTGAGTCGATAATCCACGAATTTAAAAAATAAACATTGTTAGTTCTTAATATATATGTATTGGATAGATAGGTCCCCACACTTGCACATATAGGACGATGTCTATATCGCCAAGTCTAATTCCTGGCAGGATGTACCCCAGGCTTAGGAAGGCCCATGTCCTGATGGCTCCTTGAGCTATTGCATGCTTTGCTGCTTTTATCCAGGCAACTCCCTCTGCCCTTCCTCTTACCGTTTGCCTGGAAAACTTGCATGAAGCTTCAAAGACTCAGTTCAAATGGCACCTTCTTATCTCCTTGCCTTCTCCAAAAAGAATCCAGTTAGGTACTTCTATCTCAGTGCTCCATTGACTCTTGTACATGCTTTTTAATTTTTAAAAATCTTAACATGTATTATTTTCATTATTTAAATTAGTATATTTTTGTCTTCCTGCCAACAATGTGAATGTCTCAAGGGCAGAGAAAATGCTCCATGAATCTTTCTAACTCCTACATGCAGTAGGGGCCGGGACCTAGAGACGGCAAAGAAGTAAGAACAGAAGGAATAGGGAAGAGACAGAGAAAGGTGGAGAGGGAGAGAGAAGAGGGTGCAAGGAGGGAGAGGGAGGAGAGAAAAATAAAGAAGACACCACAGAAGAAAAAGAAAAAACATGTAAGTAGCAATCTACCTTTCTGAGTGGTATTAAAGCAATTCTGACATTTAAATAGCTGAAACACAAGAACTTTGCCAAATCATGGAACTGATGAGATGGTCAGTTGTGACACTCCACCCTCCAATGGCCAAGATGTGAGCATATGCCAATGACATCCCTCCCCGGAGTCTAAGAGTTTGGTTGGAACTGCCAAGAAAGAGAAACAACCTTTTCACTGGTGTTGCTAATTCAGTGGGATACAAACCTGAAAGCTTCTGGTTGCCGTCTTTGCCAACACACAGAGAGAGCCTGCCTAGGGATGAAACCAACTTAGAGGAAAGCACAGCTGAGATGGGAAAAGCTCTCTGACACGGTCTGAACCCTTGCATTCATCTGTGCCTTCATCCACTGTTACACCTCAGCTTCTACTTACACAACCATTCTTCCTTTTGCTAAATTAGTCAGTATTAGACTTGACTTGCAAGTCAAGTAGAGCCTCCATGACTTGCAATTGAAAGAGTGATCACAAATAGAGTACCTTGAAAGAATAGCAGGATTGCCTGCATTAGAAAGTTTTCCCAAGAATTTAGATTTTGAAACTGTTTCAGCAGCTCGTGGACCCTTCTCTCATTTCATCTTATATTGAGCAACAATGGTGCCTCCGTAGAGAGTGGCTTGGGTACTTTTCCCTAACTTTGCTGCCCCCATCAGAATCATGTCTGGGATTCTTAATTTTAAAGAGACACTGACTCTTAAATGAATATGAAGAAATCTAACTGTCTACTTGCATAACATTTTAAAAGGACCACATTTTAAACATTCTACTAAAATATGTGTGTATAAAGGCTTATGTACCAGGATGCTCATCACAACATTTTAAAAAGGAAAAAGTGTCAGCAACCTAAGTAGCGAAAAGAAAGGGATTAAATAAATGGTACTCAGTATCAACTTGATAAATTTCTACACAGCCATTAAATCATATTTTAAAGAACACTAAATCACATGGGGAAATATTTTTGATATATTATGTGAAAGAGTAAGCTACTAAACTGTATAAAGTGATATTTTATGATTTCCTAATTTGATTAAGTACAACAGAGAAAAACAACCTGGAAATATACATGCCAAAAAGTCAATAGCAGATATTTCTGATTGGTGTAATTACAATTTATTTCCTTACGTTTCCTAATTTTCTATAATGTGACTGTTTACTACTTCTATAATCAAAAAATTGCTAGAACAAATTTACATACCAAGATAGGATGGGATTTTTTTTTTTTTTTTAACTTCAAGGCCCTTTCCCAAAGAAGAGTTTTTGTCTCTCATCCTAGCGTAGTGATTGTTGCTAGGTGAGCCAGAGTTGGATACAAATTAATCAGGAGAAAGATATACACCAGATACCTGAAGTCAGGGATGTCTGGAGTTACCTGTCAGCAAACTGTCATAGAATCTAATGATTAGAAGGAAACAGTTAAGGATTTCTATTATGACTACCACCGGCAGGCTGCTTTATAACTTTTTAAATTTCTTTTTTATGTTGTGTCAGGATAGGAGAGGATAAAAGTGAGAGATAGGAACGGAAAGCCAATCAGGAATGCTAAGAAATGAGCCTGTTTCTCTCATCAGCAAGGAGCAAAGCCAAACCTGGGCATATCATACCCACAGCCATGTCAGGGGAGCCGTCCAAGGCAGAGAAGAAGCCACTTTGGAGCACTTTTGATTACAAGCTTTCCTCAGGCTCAAAAGCTCTCGGGTATGGGGTAGACTTGGGAAGGACTGCTGCATCTAAGCTTGAAGATTCAGGGAAAGTTCTACTCAAGATCGAGGCAGAGAAAAGTTAAATTAAAAAGTGGTTGAGACCAATGAAAGCTTATTGGGCTTGGTACTGAACTGGACCTAAGGTGTTTGGTGTTTGGAGAGCTCGAAATATCATTCCAAAGCTGTATCTATTTTTTTCAATGCTGGCTGTGCATCTGAATCACCCACAGGGTTTTATAGAAACACAGATGTTCATTTCCCTCTTAGACATAAAGAGCTGGAATTCCAACTTGTCATCTAGGCATCTGAAGTTTTTGATGCTCTGTTTCTGCCTGGGTTTCATCCCTCTTGTCTGGTTGCAGATTTCACTCTTACATTTATATTTCTCTTTCCTGCATTGTTGATTTTGCCCTTTCCAGTGGATCAATCCCATTGGCACACTGGCATGCCCTAATGTCACCTGTTTTTTTAAAGAGCTTCTCTTGTACTATGTCTCTGTTCAGGTATGACTCTCTCCATGCCAGCTCCACTTCACAGGAAAACTTCTCAAAAGACTGGTCTGTACAAGTTGTCTCCACATCCTTACCTTCCCTACTCACCCCAATCAGAAACTGTTGTTATCAAACTTTTAGCTAACTCATCCCTTGCCAGAGCCAATGAGGAATTCTGGGCTTCATCTTTCTTATTCTCTTGGCAGCATTTGACAAGATTGCCCTTGAAACACTTTCTTCTTTAGGATTCTATGACACCTCACATTTCTGATTTTCCTCCCACCTTACTAACTACTCTTTCCCAGTCTCACTGGCTGGCACTTCTTCCTCTGCCAGACCTCTAAAGGAGGAATGCCCCAGGGCTCTGTCCTCTGCCCTGTTAAGGTCCACATTTACCCTTACTTCTTATTAAGTTCCACAGCATAGAATGTCATCCATATGCTGATGACTCTCAAATCTATATCCTTGGCCTTGGATATCCAACTGCCTACCAAACACCACCACTTGAATGTTTAGTAGGAGCTTCAGCATGGACAAAACAAACTGATGATTGTACATTCCTTTCCCAAAGTTACCTCTCCTCCAAGCCTTGCCTCTCTCAGAAATTTGGTACAACCCCATACTCGGTTGCAATGGCCAAAAATCTAAAAGTCACCCTTGATTTCTCAGGTTCTCTTATATTCCACATCCAACCCTTCAGTAATTCTAGTAAGTTTTACTTCTAAAATATATTCTTACTTCACCATTTCTTACTAACATAGTATAATGAAACCATATTGAAGTTCAAATTCTGACTATCACATGTGACCTTGGGCAACTTACCCAACTTTTCTGGGCTCAATTTCCTCATCTGTAAAATGAGGATGATAATCACATCTACCTCACTCTACAGGGTTTTTATGAAGATTAAAACAGTGTATATATATATATATATACATGTGTATATATGCTTGTGTATGTGTGTGTACGTATAGACAGAGGAATTGGAACAGTGCTTGGAACACAGTAAAGCCTGTAAAGGGCTTGCCAACACTGTCATCATTATTATTCCCCACTAGTCCAATGATATTATTATATAGTAGCATTATTACTCCCTATTAATCCTAGGTACCCATCCTAGACCAGTCTACTAATACCTCTTCTGGAATCTGAAATAACCTCCTACCTGGTTTTCCCATCCCTACCTCTGTCCCGCTCTTAGCCCACAAAGCAGCAAGAGTTGTCTTTCTAAAGCACAAGTCAGACCATGTTACTTTCCTAGTTAAAAATCTCTAACGGCTTCCCTTTATATTTACAATTATATTCAAAGTCTTTACGGTAAGGCTATAAGGCTTTAAAGGGGCTGGCCCCTGTCTACCTCTCTGAGTTCATCTTCTTCCAATCTTTTATCCTCATATCTTATGTCCCAGGACAAAGTTCTTACCTTTGTTCCTCTAACTTGCCAAGCTTTCTACCACATCTGGGCTTTCACACCTACAGTTTCTTCCTGTTCTGCCTCCTGATCTTCACACAGCTGTTTCCTTTTATTATTTATATTTAACCCAAATGGTCGGGTATCAGAGGCCATTGTAGGTGAATACCTCTTCCATTTCCATCTCACACTCTCTTTACTACTATATCACCTAATTTTTCTTAGTCAGAGACATTAGTCTGTTTATTCGTTTGTTTGCTTATTTATTGTTTTATTTTGCTGTTTAGTTTCTGTCTCTATTCACTGGGGTTTTGGATCATGAAAACTGCTGTAATCCAAGTGTCTAGAACCGTGTTTGGCCCATCAAACGTATTCAATAAATATCTGTTGACTACGTACTCAACATATAATTGCAATACGCAGACAGGGTTGAGAATTACTATTTTAAACTATTTCATTTTAAACAGGAATTACTGATTAACAAGAATGCTTATGCTTAGCACTTTAATTGTCATACTTTCACGGAAAGATATAACTGAGTAGTAAAGGCTGTTATACACTTTAACACATTTAATTCCCATATTTTCCTGCACCAAAATAAATCTTTCGTATAAGAAGCAGAGTTCTTTTGACCTTGAGGTCATAGCTAAGGCATCAGCATCTACCTGGAGGCTCAGAACTCCCAGTGGTCTCAGGCCTGTTCTCCTCCTGTCTAGAGTCTGGGAATCAGACATACAACGGGAGTCGAGAGTGAGCAAAGGGGATGTCCAGCTTGACTTCTAGTCAAGTGTGAAGTTGGTCAACGAGTGGAGAGAAAGGGCTAGTGGGGACATGGGGAGGGGGCCCTAGTGACAGGCAAATCATGTATTTCTAGGAAGATGCCATGAGCAAACCTGAGCCTGAGGCCAAAGCCCAGGAGTACACATGAGGGAAGACACAAGGTCAAGTCCATGGATTGTGGAGGTCAAGTCTGGGAATATCCTTTGAATCAGTGGTCTAAGATGAGGTGAGAGAGAGGAGTGGTCCTTTGACAGAAGGGGCCTGTGACATGGCAGTGCTGTTGAAAATGGTCAGCTTTATTCTAAGCTGAGTCTCTTAAATACTAGTCTTGAAAACCCAAACTTTTACAAACCAGGAAACATCACACCTGGCACTTAAAAGTTACAGAAAATGTGCAAGTGGCTTCTAGATCACCTGGGTGGTCCTTATGGCACAGATATAAAATACAGAAAATGGTTTCTCCATCAGACATCAGGACCCTGAACAAATATTATAATTTAGGCCCAGGGTAAGTAGTTCCTTGACAGTGAGGGTCAATGACCGATTCTTCTTCATGAACAACTGAAAATTGCTAAAACCAAGGCACTGAGTAGAGAAATCACTGCTAGGAGGAGAAAGAAAGAGAAAGAGAAAGAGAGAGAGGGAGAGGGGGAGGGGGAGAGGGCGGGAGAGGGAGAGGGGAAGAGAGAGAGAGACAGAGACAGAGGGAGAGAGGGAGTAATTATTATCTTATTTAGCAAAATACTTGATGAGCTCTGGGAATGATATGGAATGAAACCATGAGTGGAATGCAGAGACATAAAGAGCCCTGCATCATAAATGATGGGGAGCAAGTAGGAAAGAGCTGGCCATTTTCTATGACAGGAGGCTGGGAACTAAGGAGAAAGGGTCTGGTAAGAAATGCCCTACAGCTGAAGAACTTAGAGGAAACAGAGCTATCTAAAGACCAAGTTCAAAGCCCTTAGCTTTTGGAATATTCTGCCACAATCATATATCCTTTGTGGGGTTGGATTTTGGAAAAATTGAGTGATGGAGATTCTGTTTCACATGAGGTTGATTATGAGAGAAATAAAGGATTGAAAGTTGACTTATGTAGGAACTCAACCCCAGAAATGACCACAAGAGGAAACAATTCTGGGGTCAAGGTGGGAGCACTAGACTTTTCTCAGGTTGGGGGATATGGTGCTTGGACAATATTTACCTAATTCTCAAAGTCAGGGGCTCCTCAACTACAGTATAGGTTGTTTTTGAATATTAGTGTGATATTAACCAAGAACATAATATTAGAAGGCAACTCTGGATCTTTTCTCCTTTTCCACACATTATTGGGACCTGTCTGGGGAGCAAGAATTAAGGAAGGCTGCTTTTCATCACTCTGAAAATCATTCCTCTCTTCTTCCTACAACACCAGGGGCTAAGAGATTAGGGTACACAATTATGAATGTTTCAAAAATACGCTAATGGAAAATATTTTTTGTTTTTCTAAAATCTTGCTATACAACATCAAATTTTGCCAAAGTAATTTTGAAACATTATGGTTAACTCCCCTGCAATCTTCCAAAGGAGCATTTTGTTAAACTGTATAAATCTGTGTGAGGGTCTGTGACAAGCTCTGATTGCAGTCTGTCAAAATGAGCCCCTCTTTTCCCACGATAATTGCTAACTTAAGCAAAGGATCCTATACAGAGAGCACATATAGTATATTTTTAAAAATTAGATTAAATTAAGTAACAGATAAAATTCATATAAAAATTGAAGGAGACATATGTGTATGTTTTATATATATAAAGAAGAGCTCTTTTTATTATCTTTTCAAGTATACAATAGTGAGTTATTTAGGGGCAAGGGGAAAGTTCATTTAATATTGAGCAAAGAATTTTAGGAGATAAGTAGTGACAATGTGATTAGAGGAAATTAATTTAGAAAATAAAATATTTTGGAGAGGTGTCCAGATGGCGGCATAGGTGGACTCTGACCTCACCTCCTCCTATGGACACAATAAATTTACAACTACTCTTGGAACAATTACCCCTGACAGAGAAGCTAAAACTGGATAAAAAGCACCCCTGAAACAAGGGACAGTCCTGACTGAGGTGTAAGAGGCAAAAATTCCTTCCTGGAGAGAAAAAAGCCATTTTGGTGAGCCGCGGCACTTCATGATTGGCTGGGAGCAATCCTAAGGTATGCAGCCTTCCCAGGAGAAGTGGGGGAGACGAGTGGGCGAGTGTTACTGCTATAAGCAGCCTTTGGACTCAGTACAACTGAGATGAGTGTCATAATATCTGGCTTTGCTGGTTATTAACTACAATGGGGAATACCCCCAGAAAAGCTATCAGACATAAGGGGAAAAAAGCTGGCTCTTAAAAAGCCCATGCACAAATTCACCCATTTTGGAAAGCAACCTAAAAGGACCTGAAAGAAAGGTGCACAGTCCTTTGGTAAAAAGAGACTCACCTCCTAGGCTCTGGGTGTATCTTGGTGACAGGTGAGACTTCTCCAGGGACTGAGACATTGGCAGCAGCTATTAGTGTGACCTAGCATAGGCATGCTGACACAGATGCTGGCAGACGCCATGGGAGTTCTTCCCCTGGCCTGTTAGTTCAGGGGTCTGCCCCAACCACTAGAGCACTAATTTAGTGCAGCTCAGCCAGGGCAGGCTGCCTGCCCTAGAGACTGGCCCCACCTGACAGCAAGCCCTTGGGCAACTTGTGGGCCTGCGTAGTCTGGGTTCCTGGATCCTCAGCAGCAGGGTGAGAAAGTCCACTTCTGCAGGGCAGGGTGTGAGTGAAGAGCAGGTGGAATATGTGGGGCAACTGCAGTGGGGCAAGTGGAGCAGCTTCATGGGGTCAGGGTGCGCATACAGGGTAACACTGTGTTGATGGTGTGTGTGACCCTGTGGGCAGTGGGGCTTCTCAGCTGCAGAAGATTTGGCTTCTCAAACAGCCACATAGGGGATCAGCTGCAACTCCAAAGCCTGAAACAATTGGGTGCTCCCGTGTCTGGGGCCAGCCCCACTCAGCTGCAAACCTGAGAGAGCTGACAAGAGCCTATGGCCAGAGGCCTACAGCAAGTATAAGCCCTTGAGCCTAGCAACCAGCCATACTGGGGGGATTACTCACTTAACAGAAAAAGTGAAACAGGGCTATGCTATTAGACCTTTCAGCCAATTGTGCTGGAGCTCCCCACACCCAATAAAGTGACTGAAGGGTCCATAGCAGCCACACAAAGCTGAGCATTACAACCAGCTGACCAGGGGGACAGCCTAGCTTTCCTAGTCACCTGCAGCAAGAGCAACCCTGCTACAACAGAAGGACACACATAGCCCCCACAGGGGTCACTCCTGTAATATTTGGAACTGGTGACAAGAGGGAAGCATACTGCTGGGCCTCATAGGGCATCTCTTACATAAGGCCACCTCTCCAAGATCAAGAGATGCAGCTGACCCAACTAATACATAGATATAAACATGGAGAAACAGGCAAAACGAGGAGGCAAAGGAATATGTTCCAAGTAAGGGAACAGGAGAAAACCCCAGAAAAAGAACTAGAAACAGAAATAAATAATCTACTTGACAAAGCATTCAAACAAAAACTCATAAGGATGCTTACTGATCTTGGGAGAAGAATGGATGAACTCAGTGAGAACGTCAAAGAAGAACTGGAAAATTTAAAAAAGAACCAATCAGAAATGAAGATTACAACACTGGAAATGAAAAATTCACTAGAGGGACCACAGAACAGACTAGATGATAGAGAAGAATGGATCAGTGAGCTGGATGAAAGACTAGAGGAAATCACTCAAGCTGAATAGATAAAAGAAAAAAGAACTAAAAGAATGAGAACAGTCTAAGGGACCTCTATGACAACATCAAGTGCACTAACATTCATATTATAAGTGTCCCAGAAGGAGAAGAGAGAGATAAAGGGACAGAAAATCTATTTGAAGAAATAAAAGCTGAAAACTTTCCTAACCTAAGGAAGCAAGCAGACATCCAGGCACAGGAAGCACAGAGAGCACCAAACAAGATAAACCCAAAGAGGCTGACACAAGACACATTATAACTAAAATGTCAAGAATTAAAGATAAAGAGAAAACCCTAAAAGCCACAAGGGAAAGGCAAGTGACATACCAGGGAAAGTCCATAAGGCTATCAGCTGACTTCTGAGTTGAAAGCTTACAGGGTAGAAGGGAGTAACACGATATACTTAAAGTGCTGAAAAGAAAAAAACCTACAGCCAAGAACACTGTACTAGGCCAGATTATCATTCAGAATGGAAGGAGAGATAAAGAGTTTCCCAGACAAGCAAAAATTAAAGGAGTTTATCACCAAGAAACCAGTTTTACAAGAAATGCTAAAGGGACTTATTTAAATGGGAAAGAGAAGACCACAAACAGGAACAAGAAAATTATCCAAAAAAAAAAAAGGTAATAAAACAAAGGTAAAGGCAAAAATACAGTAAAGGTAGCCGATTAACCACCTATGAAGATAATATGAAGATCAGAAGTACTAAAATTACCTATTTCCATGGAAGAGGGTAATAGATATACACACACATAATAACAAGTTAGATATGATATCAAAAACGTAAAATGTGGGAGGAGAGGAGTAAAAGAGTAGAGCTTTTAGAAAGAAGTCAAACTAAAGAGACCATCAACTTAAAATAGATTGCTATATACATAGGTTATTATATATGAAAGCTATGATAATCACAAATCAGAAACCTAAAATAAATACACAAAAAATCAAGAGAAAGGAACCAAACATAATACTAAAGAAAGCCATCAAACCATAGGGAAGAAAGCAAGAGAAGAAGAAAGGAACAGAGAAGAACTACTACAGCACCCAGACAAAAACTAGCAAAATGGCGATAAGTACATACTTATCAATAGCTATTTTAAATGTCAATGGACTAGATGCTCCAATCAAAAGGCATAGGGTGGCTGACTGGATAAAAAAACAAGACCCATATACATGCTGCTTATATATGCACTTTAGACCTAAAGACACTCGCAAACTGAAAGTGAAGGGAAGGAAAAAGATACTCCACGCAAATGACAATGAAAAGAAAACTGAGGTGGCAATAATTATATTAGAGAAAATAGATGTTAAAAAAAAAACTATAACAAGAGACAAGGTCACTACATAATGATAATCCAAAAAGAGGATACAATACTTGTAAATATCTATGCACCCAACACAGGAGCACCTAAATATATAAAACAGTTATTAACAGACATTAAAGGAGAAATAGACAGTAACACAATAATAATAGGGGACTTCAACACTCCACTTACAGCAATGGATAGATCATCCAAACAGAAGATCAACAAGGAAACATTGGTCTTAAACGACACATTAGACCAGATGGAGTTAGTAGATATATATAGAACATTCCATCCCAAAACCACAGAATACACATCCTTTTCAAACGCACATGGAACGTTCTCCAGGACTGATTACATATTAGGCCAAAAAAATAAATTTAAGAAGATTGAGATAATACAAAACATCTTTTCTGACCACAATGGTATGAAACTAGAAACTAACCAAGGAAGAAAATCACAAAAGCTATAAATATGTGGAGATTAAACAAAATGCTACTGAACAATGACTGGGTCAATGAAAAAAATCAAAGGAGAAACCAAAGAGTACCTGGAGACAATTGAAAATGAAACTACAGCATGCCAAAATGGATGGGATACAGCAAAAGCAGTTCTAAGAAGGAAGTGTATAGCAATACAGGCCTACCTCAACAAGCAAGAAAAACTCAAATAAACAATCTAACAGTGCACCTAAAGGAAGTGGAAAAAGAAGAACAAAGCCCCAAATCAGTCGAAGGAAGGAAATAATAAAAATCAGAGCAGAAATAAACGCAATAGAGTCTTAAAAAACAATGGACAAAATCAATGAAACCAAGAGCTGGTTCTTTGAAAAGATAAACAAAATTGACAAACTCTTAGCTAGACTCACCAAGAAAAAAAGAGAGAAGGCTCAAATAAATAAAATCAGAAATGAAAGAGCAGGAATTACAACAGACACTTCAGAAATACAAAAGATTATAAGAGAATATGATGAAAAGCTATACGACAACAAATTGGATAATCTAGAAGAAATGGATAAATTCTTAAATTATATAACATTCAAAAACTGAATCAAGAAGAAATAGAGAATTTGAATAGACCAGTCACCAGTAACGAGATTGACACAGAAATCAAAAACCTCCCAAAAAATAAAAGTCCAGAACCAGATGGCTTCCCTGGTGAATTTTACCAAACATTCAAAGAAGACTTAATACCTATCCTTCTCAAACTCTTCCAAAAATTGAAGAGGAGGGGAAGCTTCCTAACTCATTCTACAATGCCAACATTACCCCGATACCAAAACTAGACAAGGACAACACTCAAAAAATAAAGTTACATGCCAATATCACTGATGAACATTGATGCAAAAATCCTCAACAAAATACTAGCAAATCGAAAATGAAAATACATTAAAAAGATCACACACCATGATCAAGTGGGATTTATTCCAGGGATGCAGGGATGGTTCAACATTCGCAAATCAATCAACGTGATACACCACATAAACAAAATTAAAAATAAAAATCACATGATCATCTCAGTAGATGCAGAGAAAGCACTTGACAAGACACAGCATCCATTTATGATAAAAACTGAATAAAATGGGTATAGAAGGAAAGTACCTCTACATAGTAAAGGAAATACATGACAAACTCACAGGTAATATCATTCTCAATGGAGAAATACTGAAAGCTATCCCTCTAAGAAGAGGAATCGACAAGGATGCCCACTTGCACCACTCTTATTTAACATAGTATTGGAATTCCTAGCCAGAGCAATCACGCAAGAAGAAGAAAGAAAAGGGATTTAAATTGAAAAGGAAGAAGTGAAACTGTCACTACTTGCAGATGACATGATTTTATATATAGAAAACTCTAAAGGATCCACCAAAAAACTTTTAGAAATAATAAATGAATATGGTCAAGTTGCAAGACACAAAATCAACATACAAAAATCAGTTGTGTTTCTATACACTAATAATGAAGTAGCAGAAAGAGAAATTAAGAATACAATCCCATTTACAATTGCAACAAAAAGAATAAAATACCCAGGAATAAACTTAACCAAAGAAGTGAAAGATCTGTACACCGAAAACTATAAAACATGGTTGAAAGAAATTGAAGAAGACACAAAGAAATGGAAAGATATTCTGTGCTCTTGGATTGGAAGAATTAACATAGTTAAAATGTCCATACTTCCTAAAGCAATCTACAGATTCAATGCAATCCTTAGCAAAGTTCCAACAACATTTTACACAGAAATAGAACAAAGAATCCTAAAATTTATATGGAACAACAAAAGACTCCGAACAGCAAAAGGAATCCTGAGAAAAAGAACAAAGCTGGTGGTATCACATTCCCTGATTTCAAAATACACTACATAGCTATAGTAACCAAAACAGCATGGTACTGGTACAAAAACAGACACACAGATCAATGGAACAGAGTGGAGAGCCCAGAAATAAACCCACACAGCTATGGACAGCTAATTTTCAACAAGGGAGCTAAGAACATACAATGGAGAAAGGAGAGTCTCTTCAATAAATGGTGTTGGGAAAACTGGACAGCCACACGCCAAGAATGAAAGTGGACCATTATCTTACACCACAAAAAATAACTCAAAATGGATTAAAGACTTGAATGTAAGACGTTAAACCATGACAATTCTAGAAGAAAACACAGCTAATATGTTCTTTGACAACAGTCTTAGCAGCATATTTTCAAATACCATGTCTGACTGGGCAAGGGAAACAACAGAAAAAATAAACAAATGGGACTACATCAAACTAAAAAGCTTCTGCACAGCAAGGGAAACCATGAACAAAATGAAAAGACAACCTAACAATTGGGAGAAGATATTTGCAAACCATATATGCGACAAGGAGTTAATATCCATAATATATATAGAACTCATACATTTCAACAACAAAAAATCTAACAATGCAATTAAAAAATGGGTGAAAGATCTGAACAGACATTTCTCCAAAGAAGATAGACAGATGGTCAACGGCACATGAAAGGAGTTCAACATCACTAAATATTAGGGAAAGGCAAATCAAAACTACAATGAGATATCACCTCACATCCATCGGAACAGCTATACTTCACAAGACAGGAAACAAGAAATGTTGGAAAGGATGTAGAGAGAAGGGAACCCTCATATACTACTGATGGGAATGTAAACTGGTGCAGCCACTATGGAAAACAGTATGGAGATTCCTCAGAAAATTAAGAATAGAACTAGCATATGATCCAGCTATTCCACTGCTTGATATTTATCCAAAGAACATGAAAACATGAATGTGCAAAGATACATGCACCGCTATGTTCATCGCAGCATTATTCACAATAGCCAAGACTTGGAAACAACGTAAGTGCCCATCAAGGGATGAATGGATAAAGAAATGTGGTATGTATACACAGTGGAATACTACTCAGCTGTAAGAAACAATGAAATCTGACCATTTGTGACAACATGGACACAAACTTGAGGGCGTCATGCTAAGCAAAATAAGTCAAAGGGAGAAAGTCAAATACCGTATGATCTCACTCATCAGTAGGAGATAAAAACAACAACAAACAATCACATAGAGACCAACATTGGATTGGTGGTCACCAGAGGGGAAGAGCGGAGGAAGGACGACAAAAGGGGTGATTAGGCACACGTGTGTGGTGATGAATTGTAATTAGTCTTTAGGTGGTGAACAGGATGTAATCTGCACAGGAATTGAAATATAATGATGTACACCTGCAATCTGTATGTTATAAATGAATGTTACCACAATAAAAAAAAGCCAAAAAAGGTCTCAAGACAGCCATTTAGTAACAAATAAAAGCAGCTGACTTCCCCTTAAAACAAAGAAACAGAAAATATTTGGGGGAATTATAATTGTGGAGCTGAATGGCACTTAGAGATATCATCTATTGCATCCAACTGATGCTGGATGCAAGAATTGTTGCCTGAAGTATAAAGATCTCTGTTGAAAAAAAAACTACCATTTCTCTTTGACTCAGTAACAGTTTAAGAAACATTCGCTGCCAAAGATATTTTTTAAATACCTCTTAGCTTGATTAAATAAAATGTCCTTCACAAAGTTGTCTCAGCGACAATTAAATGAACTAAGAGCAATTTTCACTGTAGGCATAAATAAAACTAACAATTTAAGTACATGGTTCTAGGGGAATAAGAAATTGTAATATCAACTCATTTCTACTATTAAATCCATTTAATTCAACCTCAAGACAAAGCTATGTGTTTCTAAAACTCTCTGAGAGCAACCTCAGTCTCCCTTGAGACGGCTTTCCCACCTTTTACAGTGGTTATCTTAAAAATGACAAAAGTATGAGACCCTTTGGTGACACACGGGTGATTCCTGGTCATTTGTCCAAGAGGAGCTGTCAGCGCTTCCCTAAGTTGCCCTCTCCTTTGCCCCATATTTGACATCACTTGCTTAACCTGTCTACCTTCAGTCACTCTGTGTGGAGTAGCTACATTTTTTCATACATAGCTCTTTTATTAATCATTGTATCCAGATAAATAGGAAAAAAAGTGATTTAAAGAAAAGCAGGAGTCTTAGAGTAGGTGGATAGAAGAGACCAACTGCCAGGCCCCATTGTACAAATATTAACTCATCTAATCCTCATTACTTCCCTGTAAGATGTTACTGTTGTTGTCCCCATTTCTGCAGTGGAGGATACAGTTTCAGAAGGCCTAATTAATTCACCCAAGGCTTCAAAACCAGAAAGCAGTAGAATTGGAATTTAACAAAACCCTGGGAATCTGGCTCCAAAGTCCATAATCTTAACCCTTAACTCTTTTGCTTTACTGTTGCTGAGAAAATTAGAGCAAAAAGCGCATGCTCACTATCCACAGCAAGGTGGCTAAGAGGCAGGATTGCAGTAACCAAGCATTGAAAGCAAGACCTTCCTAGCTCTTGTTTCTTCACCTTACTGAAGTTTTCAGGATTCTGTAGACTCTATGGTAGAACCACATTTTTCAAAGTTGGTTGAAGGTCCCTTGTACCTAGTTTAAGATGAGAGGGGCTAACCATAATCCTTGCTTAAAAGTAATTATGTCCCAGTTCTATATGCTAACAGAAAATTTATTGAAAGGAGACAAAGCAACTCATAGGTAAAGCCATCTTTGCTGAGTCTTTCCTCATGTGAAATCTCAATCAAGACCTAGTAACTGGAATGTTCTTTGAGGACTGCCAAATACCTTTAGGAATTAACACTTGAAGTGATGTCAAATGCCACTAAGTAATAGACCAGTGGTTCCAAACTGTGTTTTGGGAGACTGCCGGGTCCCAAATCCTCCTTAAAACACCCTCTAGCTCAGCTTTGCTTCAACTTTTATATATTTTACACGTTGAAATTCTACACAGGTTTTTTTTTTTTAAAGAAATGGTTATATTGCTTAAAAACTTTAATTTTTATTTTACGATCATCCTTACATAGTATTTTTTTTTTTTCTTTGATTCATTCACTCATTCATCCATTATAGTAAGTATTGGGAAAACAAGGTGAAATATTACACAGCCCCTGCCCTCAAGGAGCTTGGAATTTGAGGCGATCCTACTCAGTTTGAGGGATGAACTGAACTTAAAATGAATTATTGCCTTATATACTCTTTTTAAGACAATGCAATCATAGTCACTAAATCAAGACTCTTTCAGTGCTACAAATTTTAACTTTTTGCTCATCGTTGACAAAGCAATCACAATGAGAGACACTAGATCCTGTTAGTCAGAACTGAGAGAGGAAGATTTATACTCACTCAAAACCAGCGCCAATAAAAGAAGCAGAACACTGTTATTTTTCTTTAAACATGCAGCATTTGTTTCATTTCTTACCTCTAGAGCTTTCAATCTTTCTAACAGCAATTTGGTCTTTCCTTTCCCCTCGTCCGCACTGCTGCTTTCGCTCCGCGAATCCTCATCCACCACCATGTGAAGTTCTTCCAAAGCTTCCTTGTGTTTTCTCTCTTCCTCTGGCAGTTTTTCCTGAAGCAAGAAAGAATTATTGTTTTCAATAATCTCCACTGAAAAATAAGCAAGTTTACGAAGTTTGGAATATCCCAATTGCATCTGCATACTTTCCAGGGCTGAGGGAGAAAAGATTTTGCTAAACCAATTCTGAGTGGTGCTTACATTAGTAAACACAGTAGATATTTTTAATACCTGGCAAGACAAAGCCACTGGGTCACCACCTCTGAATGTACACATCCTCTGCTCTGTTGGAGAAGTGACCCAGCCAACAAAGCCTTAGGTGGAGTCATGCAGTTAATCCCTTTTTATCTGCACCGTGGAATTCAGCTGTGTTCTCAACTGGGGAAAAAATAAGTCAACCTTTGTAGTACTTGATTTGAAAACAACTTAGCTCCTTAAAATAGGATCATTAAAGTCACTGGACATGCAACCATGTAATTAATTTAAGGGATATGAAAATATCACAAAATACTGAGATGATAGTGATTTCAGAATTCTAAGCTGAAACCAGTTAGTTCCTTTGGCTCAATAGTAACACAGCTCTTAAGACTACCCCTTGTCCCTTTTCTAACACTCCAGGATTTGTAGTATAGCCTTAAGGCAGACATAAAATGTTGTATTATCCTGTCTTGCCTCCCTGTTAGAAGCCCCTTACTCAACCTTCTGTCTGGCAGCTTTTTGGAAGTTGAGAAGTGTTAATTTGAGCCTCATGATTGGCTTTTGTTTTCAAGGGAGAAAGAAGTGTCAAGAGAACATCATATGAAAATAAGCGTATCCATTTTGTACACATATCAAGACCCTCATGCTATAGAACCAGATGACATCATTCCATCACACTATTTAGTTTTAACCACAACACTGCAGAAATAATTGTCTTAATACAGCTGGTTGTCAACCATGTGGGCTAAATTAGATTATCGATGGTGAGAGACTTCTTTACATTTGGCACTAAACTAAGGTCATTTGTAAATACAGAAGCACAAAAGATACAATTCTTAACCTCTAGACACTTACACAATATACTTAGAAAAGAAGAGCACAAGAAAAAAAAACAAGTTTTTAAACTGTGTTCATGAAGATGTCTTTGGAGGCTCCAAAAATGTTTAACTTATTTTTTTAAAATAAGTTATCAAGTATGTAAAGAAATACGCCTTAATATATATAGACATATGTATAAGTATACATGAATTTGTATATAGTCATACATCACAATGATGGGGATACAGTCTAGGAAATGCATCTTTAGGCGATTTCATTATTGTGCAAACATTATAGAGTGTACTTACACAAACTAGATGGTATAGCCTGCTACACACATAGGCTATAGGGTACTAATCCTATGAGACCACTGTTTTATATACAGTCCATTGTTGACCAAAATGTCATTATGTGGCACATGACTATAGATATGTAAAATACCAGAGACCACATGGTAACTTGATCCATGTTAATTTGTTCTGTACTGATTTCAAGATATAACGTCTCCTGTCATCTCTGTATATAAATGTGCAACTGATTAGGAAAGGGATAGCTCTTTATGCAATCAGGCCTGAGCGTGTCTAATCTCATATAACGTGCAAGTATATTCACTTCCATAGCAGGTATGAGTTCCACTCAGATAAATGCTGGGCAAGTCTAAGGTGCAGATCCTCAAGCCAGAACAAAAATCTAGATCATGACAATATTTTTACAGTTTTGACTCTTTCAAGTTTGGCTGCTTGTTAGATTTTCATTTCCCTGATAAGGAATATGTAGTCTGTAGAGTTGCCAACTCTGAAATGAAGAGGTCCTTCTACCTGTCTTCTAAGATTGGGGATCACTGTAATTAAACTCTCAACTGGGACTGTAAAGCAAGCCGTTTACAAAAATATCATCATCTATATCTATTTCCCCATGTGAATTATGGTTTTTCATGGCTCTCTCAGCAAATTACACTTGTATTTTCTTTTATATATATATATATATATATATATCATATATATATATATGAAGCACCCTGTAATAATGAAGGTTCTATAGCTAATTAAAACAGACAAAGAGAAGCTGGTGTGGTGGATGAAAAGCCAAAAGACTTTTGAATATGACAACCGGATTCCAGATCTACCATTTACCAGCTTAACAAATAATCTTGGGCAAACTATTTAATTTTAATAACTCTTGGTTTCTTTTTCTCCTAAATGTCTAAATGAAGCTAGTGCCATCATATATAACATACATACATATACAGCCAATTCGCAATTTTCCTGGTAGTTATATTCCATAGAGTTGTCACGAATTCTGCATTAGTGAACACGGTATCCTTGCTCCTGGGGGAAATACAGGGTTATGTTCCTGTGAGCCTCTGGTCACAATATCTTCATCACTAATCAATTCATAACCTTGTTTTACAAGTGTTTCTGTTTAAAGATACCTTATTTAGTATATATCGTTGACTCATTACCATTGAACAAACAGGCAACAGCACTATAACTCATGACTGAGCAAAGCTTATCTAACACCCATTTTCTCCATAAGGCCCCCACAGCCTTCTTGCACACAGGAACACTATACAGCACTTCAGCATTGGGCTTGGAGGCTATTCTAAACTGCAAACTCACTAACAATAAAAGTAAAATGTGAAAAATGTGGCTCTAAATAGAGCACAAAAAGGATACCTGTGTACAGTATGAGACCTGAACTAAGAAGACAGAGTGTTGCCTTGTTTGACCTCAGCTGGGAACGTGCATGGCAGATGACTCAAAGTTTTCACCACTCTGTACATGTCCATGAATGACCATGAGAGCACCATAAGTGTTGATTTGGGGATTGCAAATAAATTTTAGAGAGTAGGCGAATTCACAAATACAGAATCCCCAAATGATGAGGATCGATGGCGCACTCACACACACACACACACACACACACACACAATTTAAAGTGTCCAGGCATAGTGTCTAAATATTATTAGATGAAACAACTGGAAACATTTCAAGATAATATAGATTATGAGTATTTAGATTACATAAAATGCAAGAGTCATTTTACATAGTTCGAAGAAGGGGTGATCAACAAGGGCTGTGGGATATGATTTCATGGAAATGGAATGTGACTTATGCTCTGATGCAGCGATACAACTTGAACAGTTAGAGAGACATAGGGTGGGATTTTGGGTCAAAGAGAAAACTGAGACAAAGGCTCCCAGTCAGGAATACATTTTGCCCTTATTGATTTATGAGGAAACCAGTTTGATTAGGGTGCAGAAAATTTTTTTGAGAGATTAGTTGAGTAAGAGGATTGGAGAGTGCAAGAGAGAAATGATTCTTAGAACTGAGAAAGAAAAATTTAGGCACAATTCATATGTCCATTTGTTCATCCTACAAATGTGTATTGAGCACCAGCTATTGACCAATTGCTGTTCTAGGTGCTAGAGATACAGCAAACTAGATGAAGTTCCTATATTCCATGACCTTATCTTCTAATGGTGGGAAACACAAACTCCAAATCAAATCAGTAAGTTATATAATCGTAGCTAGTGGTGAATGCTATGAAGAAAATAAAACAGCTTAATGTGATGGACAGTGGTATGTTTAGGGACAATGTTAGACATTATGACATTGGTGTAAGGCTGTCTGAGGAGGTGGCCATTTGAGCTGAGATCAAATGATGAGAAGGAAGCAGTCACGTAATGGCCTGGGAGAAAAGCATTCCAACCTTGCTGCCCAGTTGAGGGAGAATCCGTGTAATGGAGAATAGCGACTGTAAAAGAAAGAATAATAGGAAATGAGAAAGAAAGCTGGACCAAGGAGGGTCTTGCAAGGCACAGGAATGGGTTTGGATTTTATTCTAAGTGCAGGAAAGAGGCTTTGGATGCTAAGCAGGGAAGTGATGGCTTCTGATTTACACTTGAGAAACATCATCCTGACCACTGCAATGGAGAATGGGCTGTGGAGGGAAGGAGCTGGGAGACCAGCTGGGAGGGCTTTATTTAGGAAGGAATAAAAATTAGGAATACTTTGAAGGCTTTGGATAAGGACTTACCAAACACAGTTCTCACACTGGATGGTAGGTCAGAAGGCCTGGCTTCAAAGCCCTGCTTTTACCCTTTTACACCTTGTTAGGCAAATCATTCAACCTTTCTCGTCCTCAGTTTCCCCCAGATGTAAAATGAGATGGAGGGACGAAAGGTCCCTTCCAATGTTAAAATTCTAAGAATTTTTTCAGGAAGGAAATGTTGTCAGTATGCTTAGTGTTAACAGAGATGACAAGAGAACAGAAAAAGGTCCTCTACATTTTGTAATAAGAAGGTTGTTAGTGAGGACTGGAGAGCTGTTTGACTGAAGTGTGATGATGGTACCCAAATTGTCAGTGGTTAAGCAAAAAATGAAAAGAGAAAATAGGGGCAATTTTCTTAGAAGCTTTCTCAAAAGGTTGGCAGGGCAGGGAAGGAAATATAAAGAACTGTAGCCAAAGGGCATCACAGAGACAAGTGGAAATCTTTTTCAAGATATAGAAAACTACGTTGTTTGCAGGACTGAAGAGAAGAGGCAGCACTGGAGAAGGCAGCAAAGGTGGGACGCGTGAAGAGATCTCCAAAGCAGAGCAGGCCGAGGGTGAAAGGCACTGAGGGAAGAGGCAAGGTTTTGTTTTTTAAAATGTGGTTCCCTGCAAAATATTACTTTATAACTTAATTTTTCAGTTAATATTTCTTAATCATTAGTTAGCATCTAGCTTGAGTTCTCAAAGAACAAGGATTTGAGCACATGCAGTTCATTTGAGAAATGCACGAAACACCGGTAAAGATGCGACTCAAGGAAGAGAAGAGAGCCGTTGATAGGCGTATTACTAAGCAACTGAAGCTAAATTGATGGGAGACCCACAGAAAACTCGGGGCAATACACAGGCCTTAGAATCATCCCACCCCGGGGGTAAGGGAGTTGGGGTGCTTATGCACCAGCACACGAGAGTCAATGGTTGAAAACAGCTCCCAGGGTGGCAATTTCATGGCACTTCCAGCCTGCCACAGGCTGTGAGGCTTTGCATACTCTTCACATAAAAGTGCCCTCTGACACAGACACTGGCAGCTGGGAGTCATAGGAGCACTCTGGATGGTTCCAGCGCACGGGCAGGGCACTACCAATGTCCACTACAGCTAGACAGGAGGCTTGTGACTGCTCTGACGTGACACTATCCAGGAAGGAAAGCCACATTTGTATGCTGCTCAGACTAGTCATTGACCTAAAAGCATACTTGCTTGTGTTCTACACTCTAAAATGCCAGGAAACAATCCAGAATGTGAAGTTATCTGTCCTGTCCTTTTCTCCACTCTTGTCTCCTTAATCACTTACCAATGAGAGTGAGAGGGTATAATGTAGTAATGGGAAAAAGGAAAGACTTAAAGGACATATTTGAAGTAAGTAGATGAGCAAAAGAGAAAAATGAGTGGAGAGCAAGAGGCAGAAGAGAGGAAGTTCTGAGAGAGCTGGAAATATGGCTGTCTCCCATTGATAGATCACAATTGTTATTTCAGAAAGGACAGCTCTTAAATTTATATTACACTCATAAAAGCGTGAAATATTTAAAAAAATCAAGTATGTGTATTCTATCCACACATAAATAACTCATTACAATCAGAAAATTTAGCTTCTTTGTTAATTAATCACCTGTGATATACATGGTAAAAAGAGAGCAAGACAGGTCAGAAACATGTGGTTTTAAATAAAATATACTCTCCTTATGAACCTCCAAGAGAGAGACAAGGAAAATAAGCCAAGTCCACTGCTGAGGATGCCAAACTGTGAAAAGAATAAGTTGATTCCAGAGGTGACCTGTTTTCATGTTTTAGTTCTTTATGGACTTTAATCAGCAGTGAATTCTATAAAAGTGAGGCCACCACACAAACAACTTTCACTCCCCACATATTTCATCTATGGTTGAGACCATAAGCTTGTTTGCCTCAACAAATACCAGGCAGTACGGAGGAAGCTAAAGATTTAGGAGCTCAGTTAGCATCCATGGGTTTAAATCAAATTTGGCCTTGTCGGTACATAAAGCCATCCTTAGAGCTATAAGTTTCTCTAAGTGGTTACCAGGGTAATGATTCACCTTTGGGGGAGCTCTCATCTTTTGTTCTCAAGCAGTCAGCATCATCAGGCCTATGTAAAATAATATCAATCAACACAAAGCTCTAGGTTACATCAGTTCAACTCAGATAGATGACAGTTCAGGAAGCTCAGCTAGTCCAAAGAGCAGCAGCATAGCTCTTCGCTGATGGCCAGCTACTGCTCACTCAAACACATTTGGAGGAAAATGATCATAATGTCCTTTCCCAAAATGCGTCTTACCCATCTTCCAGTCTCCAGCCTCAGCAGACCCAGCACAAAGTAGGACTTAAGGAAGAGTTCATGAGGTCACCTTACTTTATAATTAATTAATCCATCCATCCCACAAATATTCACTGAGTAGCTTTTATGTGCCAGGCACTGTGGAAGTTGCCAGGGATACCAAGGTGAATGAAAACACATGTGGCCCTTATGGAGGGAGAGCCTTGTGGAAGGAGAGAGTTAATAATCAAAATGTCACAAGGAAATGTAAAATAGCACTGTGATAGGTGCTGTGAAGAAGAGTTGCCAGGTGCTTGGAGATTCAATAATACAGGGATGCAAAAGAGAGGTCAGGAAAGGTTTCCCAGATTGAGCTGAGATCTGAAGGCACCATAGGAGTTAACCAGGAAATGACCATGAGGTTGGAGACAGGGAGGGCACTTAAAAAAGTCTGAAAGGAGGCCTGTGTAGCTGGGGAGGGAAAGGAGGCTAGATGGGCTGATGGGGCCAGGCTATAAGTCAAGGAATTTTGCCTCTACTTCAAGGGCAAGAGGAAGCCATAGACTGTGTGTGTGTGCGTGTGTGTGTGTGTGTGTGTGTGTGTATGTGTATCCATGTGGTAGGATGTGTGTTCTGAAATAGCTTTCTGGTACAGTGTGGAGGATGGATTGGAGGGAGGTTAACACAGATGTGGGGAAAATAAGATGCTACTGCAATAGTCTAAGCAGGAGTTGACTGAACTATGATGAAAATGACAATCTCACAAAATGAGATCTCAACGTTTGTAAATCATCTTGTAATTTTGACTCTTTAGTATGCAGTTCTTCCAACAATAATAAATAACTAATGTTTCCTTAGGTCATGGTTCAGAGAGAGGGGGTCAACAGCCACTGGCATCAGAGTCAATGGGGTCGGGGGAGGGCAGAAATGTTGCTTGTTTAAAATGCAGACACCTTGGCCAACTCCGGCCCTAGTGAATCACACTATCTAGGAGTGAGGCCAGGAATCTTTAACTTTAGAGAAAATCGCAGGTAATTCTAATCCATGCCCAAGTTTAAAGAGCCTCTGGACAAAGATGCTCTGGTATAGAATGTAAATCACTTTTACTTTAGATAAGATTTCGAGGCTGCACATTTGATTTAATTCTTATAATTAATATGTAAAATGAACAGATAATTAATCATCTAAACCAATTCCCACTGGAGAGTAAAGCAAGGGGGTGGTGGCTATTAACAGTATACTGGGACAGTCGGGGTAAGCCAGGCAAACTGGGACACATTCACCCAGACCTGGCTAAATCCTACTTCAGTAATAGATGTCAGATGTTGACATACACAATAGAAACTACTTTGTATTAGCTTGATGAGAGATCCTTGGGAAATTTCTCTTTGAGTCCTGAGAGCATAGTGCCCACTGTATGATCGTTCCTTTTCAGAGAAGCAGATGGCATTAATAGTTTGTAACTACTTTCAATGGCTTCTACAGCCAGAGACACTAAGGTTCCAAGAGACAGGTTCCACATGAGCAATATGGGAGGGGAAAAATTCCTCTGCTTCTTAATTTAAAAATGAGGCTTGCTTGCCCATTGTTTTTTATTAAAAAATAAAATCTATCAGTGTCCTAAATGAGGTAGGAAAGTGGCAGTTGGTTGTCACAACAAGCTCACAATTTCTATTGTAAGAAAAGGAATAAAAGAAGTTTAAACATTCTTGCCCCCTCCCCCGACCCTCAGCTCCACTGGGTGTGTGTGGTTGCCTGGTTGTGTGTGCAAAGGTTCGACTTCAACATGGTGGCCCTGCTGTCTTCCACTCCATCACTGTGGGAACGACACTAGGTCTGAGCGCAGGACTGTGAGGATAATTGAAGAACCTCAAATTAGGGCAGAGGGGAAAGGCAGTGTGTGTCACATTTGGACATACCCTGGCATTTCATTTGATAGGAAAAAGGGAGAGTCAGCCTCATTTGTTTCTTGAGGTCCATCAAGTTGCCTGTCACGGTGATCTATTCTTATCCAGAGTAGTAAGTCTATTCTTATCCAGGGTGGGAACATTTTTATCAAGTTTTAGAACAAGTGGGAATAAGAAATCTACATTCCAGTCGTAGCTCTGCCACTTACCAGTAGTGTGATTTTAGACAAGTCACAAAACTCCTCTGTCCCTCAGTTTCTTCAACCGTGGATAAAATTCACAGCAGTAGACTAACTCAAAGGGCCCTTCTAGCTTTACATTTCTATAATTTTGATCATCTGTAAAAAGCCGACTCAGAAGGATAAGTATTTAAACACTGCCAAAGTTCAGGGATTTTAATACGGAATACTATTAAGGTTAGATCTGCCTAGAAGATACCTTGCCTAATAAAATCTTTATGTTTCTTTTCCAGAGTATGTTTCTCTCTCTCTCTTTTTTCCATGAAAAAAACCTTGCCTTGTTTTGCTGTGTACTTCTCTTAGGCCGTAAGATCAAAGTCACCTAACTCAAACTTTGTATTTAGCACATTCCATTCCCTGCCTGTAAGAAATGAAAGGTCTGGTGAGCAATGTTGAAAGTCTGGTGAAAGATACTGCAAACACTCACAGGAAATCGTGCCCAACGCGAGTCCTCCCTGAGGGAATCTGCTTATGGGAGGAATAATTCCAAGCATCTTCCAGTTGCAAAACTTTAGGAAAAAAAAAGAAAATTCACACATTTCTCTATTTTTATTATTTTTGACTCTCATGGCTGACACAAAGCAACATGTAGAAACACTGCATGTATGGCAATAATAGTTATACTCTGCTCCAGCTCATTCATCCTTTCTCTGATGAAGATTGCCCTTATCTCTTAGCGCTGCTCAAAAAAAAAAGAAAGAAAGCCACCTCAAGTGCACGCAGTTTTCTAACCTGAAGATGGCAAAATGAAACCACGGCAATAGGAAGAAACGTCAAACTATCCACCTTTGGAAAGCTGCAGCAGTTAGAACAGAATTTTTTTCATTTTGAATATCCAACCATGTGTTAAGTCCACCTACTCATGTGTAGTAAAAACATAAAAAGGTATAATTTAGGATTGATCACATAAGCCAGAGACTTCAGTGGTGTTAGCATAAAATGTTCTTTCCAGAACACAAAAGGCATAACAAATAGCATCTAATATTTGTATAACACCTCAGAGTTAAACCACACAACCTCGTACATACCATTTTATACACTCACAACAATGGGTACATAGAGCAAATATTCCTGACCCTCTTCACAGACAAGAAAACAGGCTCCAATAGGGTATTAAGTGACCTGTTAACAGCAAGTGGCAGAGCCAGAATTGAAATACAGTTCTCATTTCAAATATCATGCTCTTTCCACAGACTCAGCTACTTGTTCCGGACTTTCCCATGCATCTAGAGATTTATCCTTAACAGTAATTCTGTCTGAGAATCTGTGATCTTTATCCAACCACGAACCACACTGCTGACAGCATCTCTCCCAAGGCGCCCAGGCCAATCCTCTGAGAGTGGGTGATTTTATCAGAGATGTCACGTTTAGCCTCAGATGACTATCAGAAGAATAGGTTTAACAAACCACTATGACTTCCATAGTTAATGATGATTCAATTAGTTCAAAACATAAGCACAAACCATAATCTAGGCTAAATGGAAATGTAGAGGCCAGCCTTCTGGCTGACAGCCGCCCCAGTGAGCCCTGGTGCTTTCAGCTTCCGTGATTTATTTACTCATTTGTTTTCTGGTGGTGGGGAGGGTGCACAGAATATATTGTCACTTTAGATAGCACTTCGGCAAATACCATGACAACATTCTCAGGGATCACTAGCAGCTTTTTTTCAGCACAAGTATACTAAACTTTAAAGGGGGGAAAATAGCATCAGATAAATCACAGGATTTTAAAAGAACATTCCAATTTGTTCACAGTTTAACATTACTACTGTCAGGCCAAACATATAAAACTCTTCTTTTTCATCCCTGGATTTGACTTACAAAGTGAACAAAGCACACAGTAAAATCCCCAAGATTAAATGTGTATGATGGATATAAGAACAAAGTGTTTTCTTTATGTCTCTGATATGAACCCACAACCACTGGCATATCAATTCACATCTACTCCACATTATTTTTCACTCAAAACACTCCTCGATATTGCCGACTAGCTTCCATATGAACAGCTCTGTGAAGTTACATTAATAAATTTTCAGACGATGCTTTTATTGCCTGTTCCATCTATCAGCAACATTTATTTCTTTAAAAAAAAGTTCAATTCTAAAGGCACTTTCCATAAAAGGAAACTCAACTGTGGAATAGGATGGTGTGAAAAAGCGAGCCATAATTTTCATTAAAGGCATGGTCTGAGAAGATTAGCAACAGAAATTATGGCCTTGTAGCCCATGAATTGTTGTCTGAGTGTAACCTGAGCAGAAAGAAATCAGAAACAGAAAGAATGTCATGTAGATGGGGAATTTCAGTGGTTAATGGTTACACTTAGACACTTGGAGGTCAATAAAAATAACTCAGAAGTTAATGTCAAAATTTGTACTCAAATTCAATCTCTCTCTTCCTCCTCTGTCCTCTTCTCCTCCACCCCTGTTTTCTGAAAGAATTCACAGGACACAGGAGACAGAGAGCCATCAGAGGCAAGCTGAGCTCATGGCTATCCCAAAATGAATTGATAAGTTAGTCACTGACTAGTGAGAAGTAGGCAGGTGGCTATATTACTATTGTTTCTTATACCTCTACAACAGCCATATGTCTGAGATTCTTGGACAGAATTTTAATTTAAAGTAAATTTAAGCAATTCAAAATTTTCTATCTCACTCTCCCCTAAATACACATTGTCAGATGACCAATGTGTCCAAATTTTTGTTCAGAAAATTTGGTCAATATGGTATATATATTTTTTGACAATTGTTGGCAGAAAAGTATTTATGTATCTTCTGAGTTTGTTAAACTGAAGTGAACTGGGAGGCAATTGCCTCTGCTAAGAAAGAATTATTTAACTGTGCAGATGTAGTAATAATAACAACAATAATAAATAGTTCATATGGAGAAGAGAATTTGCTATTCCAAGTTCAGTAAACAGACTTTGCATGCACTTCACCAGGTCGCAATTATAATGAAAGACCTTCGGGGCAGGAATAATATTTTATATATCACATCCCCAATGCCACACCCTGTACAACGCAGAAGTCACTCAATGACTGTCCAATGTTGTTGAATATGTTGATGCTGAATGAAGGATCATATCACCTTGTCTTACCTCTGATGACACTATGCATATGCTTAATGCTGAACTATTTAAATATTCTGAAGTATTTTCAACAGAAAACTATTTTTAAGCAAGTATTTTGCTATCAGAAACAGAAAGCAATAGACTGCTAGGATATTTGCATAAAAGATAAAAGCACCATTAAATTGATTTCCACTGCTAGAAAATAAGATTTTGCATACTTATCCTTTAACTGACACCCCCATCACAAGCATCCCACAGAGGAACACATCAGCTTTTAAGCCATAAAGTTGTCTATCCTCAAATGCCCTGGGAATTTCTAGAGACTCATAGACACATTCCTAATCAACGTACTCTTTTCCTCCCACCTTCCTCCTTCTTGGGGTTACCTAAAAGAAAAGCTCTAATGAGGTATATTCATTGTACTTTTGAAATTCAGAGATGGATTATCTAGTTAATTCTCTTGGGGGCTCATGTCAGAACAGAGAGAAGTCTCATCTATTTGCACCTAAATGAAACGTAAGGATAAAGCAAGAGTATTACATTTTTTCTAGCATAATTTACATCCTACCTGTTCTTCCTAGTCAGGAAAAATTCAGCGCATAGTGTAGGGTTTAATTGCTTGAGGATTTTACTGACGAAATTTTGCCAGTAACATTGTCCTGGTGTGCTTTTTGACATTCTGACTATTATTTTTATCCCTAACCCCTGACAGCAGCAGGAAGCTACCACTTGAGGTATTTCTTTGTCATTGAGTGGGATGTACATTCTGACAAGCCACTTGTAGCCACAGTTGGAGCAGAGAGGCAGAGAGCTGTTTGGTGAAGACACTTGTAACCCTGCCAGATGACTCATCTTGGTAAGAGAAAGAAGGAAATTCAGATAAATGAACAAGAAATAAGAATGATCCTAAAAGATAACTAGAAAAGTCAGAACACATATATGAAAAGTAAGATAAATGTGCATCAAAAACTTGAGTACCCATTTTCTTCATGCAAAATCTCTCTGCATTTAAAAATAATGAACTTGGCAAGTTGTGGTTCCTGAGACAAATGGCTCTCCCAGAGGTCTTCCAACTGATTCCAGCAAATAGTCAAGATCCCACGAATGGTCATCTTAGTGCTAAGCAACCCTCTGTTGCCACAGAGAGGCGAAAAATATAAAACTAGCTACTGAACTGGTTTCTAGTTCCAGATCTGCCACTCATGGGCAGTATGGCCTTGATAAAGCCCCTTGGTTATCTGTGACATTGTTTCCTCACATGCAAAATGAACGAGCTGGAGGGGCTGGCTGGTGGGGTAGTGGTTTAGTTTGCACACTCCACTTTGGTGGCCCAGTGTTCATGGGTTTGGATCCTGGGTGTGGACCTGCACAACACTCATCAAGCCATGCTGTGGCCGTGTCCCACATACAGAGTAGAGGAAGATTGGCACAGATGTTAGCTCAGTGACACCCTTCCTCAAACAAAAAGAGGGAGATTGGCAATGGATGTTAGCTCTGGGCCGATATTCTTCACCAAAAAAATCAAAAAAATGAACTAGCTGGATATTGGAGGTAACTTTCTGTCTCCTGAGCACCGAAGACTTGCTAGCTATCCTTTTCAGGTCCATATAGTGACTGACCTTCACGTGTCACAGTACAACTCTTTCCTTAGAAAATCATGGGTAAGAGAGGCTCGCAACCTTGTGCACAGCCACACAACAATAAACAGCTGGTAAACATGGCTTATGCTCCTGGCTACCCTAAGAAATTATGATTATCTGACCCCTTCCAAGCAGCCCTGGTCTCCAAGATACCAGATGATCACTTTATAGACTCTTCCCGTAACTAAAAACACTAGCCCAGAAGCACTCGCTCGGTAACTCTGGCTATGCAGGAAGGATGCTGCCCAGTTTTCATGGTCTCTCAGCCCATCAAACTCAGCTGGCTTTGTGCACCCAGAAGTATCTCAGACACCGGTAAAGAGTCAGAAGCAATTATGGTTCAGCCCCATCTGAAAACTCAGCTCCAAGTGGAAAGCTTTGAACTTGTTGAGCTGAAAGGGATTGGGGGATTTCATCGTGAGCATCAGCCCTGGGGCCAGGCTGCCCACATCCTCTCTGCTAAGCTTATACTGTCTTTCCAGGGCCTGCCTTTCACTATGTCAAGGACAAAGTCTTAGTTTGGAACTCTCTAAAAGCTGCTAATCGTTCTAATTTTAAAAAAGGAAAATAGGCCTCAAGCTTAGTTAACAAGCAACACTAATTAGGGTGAATTTAGAATCTTGCCTTGTTTTCATGGTGTCCATGGTTCCCTCCTATTTATGTGAAATGATTTTCATTTCATTTCAGTGAAATGATTTTCCATTTCCAGCAGGGCCTCCCCACCAGCAGGGTTTTCCTCAACACTTCTGTTTCCTCAGACATCTTCACTAGCTCTCACTCCATCCAGTCTGGGGTCTCTGACCTGGGTCCACCTTACGCTCCAGTCATTTTCCTGAGTGAACCATGACCTACGTGTCCGATGTTCTCCCAACAGTGTTGCCTTCTGACCCCTCACTGCCTCCTCAGCAATGAACTCACTACCAACCTATGGACGGAATATGGCTGGGATGAGTTTCCCAGAGCCCTGAGAGGTTAAGTAAATCCTCAAACATTATACAGCTTGTGAGTGGCTCAGTCAGGATCTGAGCCCAGGCTGTTGGCCTCTAAAGGCTTTAAGGTTACCCATAACCCTCTGATTTCTCTCACCAGAGTACCCATAATCCTTTGCTGTACCTCACTGTGATACCCATAATCTTCCGCTATCTCTCATCACAGTACTCAGAGAACGAGAGGGCCTTTCCATGTATCTGATTTTTACTTTCTTCCAAGGACCAACTCAACTCCCACCTTCCCCAGAAACTCAATGTAGCTCCTAAACACAAGGTACGAGTTGGCCACTCTGGTGGAAATGCTGATGGTGGGTTAATGAAAACAAGATCCTGGCTATAGAAGCTTTAGCATGATGAGCAAGTAAAGAAAAATCCAGCTGAATCTAATGCCTTGGGTGCAGTGGTTCTTAACCCAGGCTGCACTTTAGAACGGACCTACAGAGATTTAAAAAATCCTCATGCCCAGGCTACACCCCAGATCACTTAAATCAGAATCCCTGGGGTGGAACCAGGACATCACTTATTTTTAAAACTCTCCAGATGATTCCAAGGCACAGCCAAATTTGAGAACCACTGATGTAGAATGTAATTAATGCTACCCCTGCTAGAGGATGGGATTGGGAACCAAAAGACCAAGTCCACTGCAGCCTGACACTGTATGATGCTCATAAGTCAACTTCCTTTGTGAACCTCAGTTTCCTCACCTGTAAACTGAACTTGAACTTTCTGTCATTCCTATTTTGAAAGGTTGAGGTGAGGATCAAATGACATGACTCTGTGAAAATATAAACTGTAAAACATATTAATTATTACAGTGGAAATTTTCACTACCAATCCTCCAATGGTGAAGTTCAAATTCTCAAGAGAGAAAAGGTAATAAAAATGCATAGAGTAAAAAACATAATACTAGTAGGGTTAGGAACATTAAATATAGTCACTCAAGAGACATACAGCCTACTTCCTTTTGTAAGGATATATTTACAAGTTATTTTGTAAATGAAATATAAATGGTTGTAGGAGAATATGTGCAATGGAATTGTTTTCAGATCATCACTTGTAATTACAGTAGATGGTTTCTAAGGCAGACTAAGGTTTAGTGTTGCCCTTAATAGGAAGAAATGAATTTACTGTGCTAATTTATCAATTTAGCGTAGAAGCAAAATTTATTGGGGGGTGGGGTGGCAAACTACTAAACAGAACGCATTTGGAAAAACACGTATTTGGATTTGCTTACAAAACCATGGAATCATCATGAATGATGATCGATTTTTGGCTATTCACTTAGACAAGAGAAGAATATAAGCCACTATATGACCCCAATTCAACTGGCTTGCTCCAAAAGTTCCTGTGAACTGGTCAGTTTGACACTTGGTACACTCCATAGAAGGCGTGCAGTGAATGGCACTGGGACAGTATCCCCGACCTTCAACAGTTCTTGTGAAAATTCAATGAGCACACACTTGTAAAAGGATTGGAATATGCCTGGGTCATGATAGTACCAGCTTGAGTCTGGGTCCTGAGAGTATGAGGGCAGGAGGACAAAGAGGAGCAGTGGTTTCCTTCTCCTTCTGTATGCATCTGGCACTTGGCAAACAATAGAAATGATGGTTATAAGTAGCATTTGCCAGCTTGTTCTTCACTTCTGTATCCCTACGCTACTTCCTAACACCTCTCCCTTCTGTCCAGGGTGAAGTCTCACCCAGACTTAATCAACACAGAGGTTTATAAGCTCCTAAATTACTGTAGGAAAATTACTTTTCTGTCTCCTTCTCTCCAAATCCCACATCCTAAATTCAAGTTTTCTGAGATGTGTTGATAGAGCAAAGCCCTCAGATTTAACTGGTTCACACTAGCATGTAAATGACTTACCCTTAAGTATTTATCTTCTTGATTCTTCCTTTCTTACATGGAATGATGCTTTAATGGATGGAGTTTCAGAGAAACATATCTCAGTGAGAAAATATTAGTAGACAGGGTCTATGGATGACAGGATTGTGCAGTGGGAGAAGATACTGCCAAAAAGGCCAGTCCTATCTGGGAACCTGACCATGGGTTTAGCACTCCTGAAATGTCCACATCTCTTACGGTTCCATTATTTTCTCCAATTCTGAACCTTTAGGTTTCTAACAGCTTCCATGGTGCTAGCTGCTAAGGTAGGCTAGAGTCGGGCAGGGTAAGAGGAAGAATTTGGCTGTGCAAAGAGAAAGAGCAGAGGAGTAGTGAGATAGAGCTAGATGTACAATAAGAATAATGGCCACCGTTCGTTGAATACTTAACGTGCGCTATGCACGTGATCACACAGTATCTCCAACTGTTAGATGAACTCATGTCTGAGGAAGCACTTTGAAAAGAGCAGACTTTCCATTTAGTCTTATTATACCCATTATGGAGAAGAGAAAAGTGAGACTCAAATTGATTAAATTGCCCAAGAGGACAAAATAAATGGAATGAGAAAAATGGGATCCACTTCCAGGTCTGTCTGACCCTGAAAATTTCTTACTTTAATTCCCTTTCACATACTCTCCAACCATAATCCCTTATATATATGTGGTCTTTAGAAAGTGAGGGGCTGCTGAGAGTTCATGGCATTCTTTTGGATGGTCTACAACTTTCCTTTCCTCAGAGTTTCTTCCCACTATCAGTCTAAATTAGCTCTTACATAGGGAAAAGAAGAAATACTGAGCACTGTTCGCATCTATATTTGAATGAGTGGCCGACAGATTGACATGGAGTGAAGGGGACAATGTGTGTTCAGGGAATTTCTCCCCTATCCTTACCCTTTCAGAGCTCGAGGAGTTTACGAAGCCTAGAGCACAGGGAGCAAATCCTCCACCTCTGGACACTGGGACAGCCAGCACAGGTCTTCAGTGACCTAAGATTAGATAATCTCTCCTTCCAGGCAATAGCAAGAGTATTGGTGGGAGGGAACAATTAATGAATTTCCATTGACCTTCTATATTCCGCTACATCCTGTAAGTCTAACTTCCTTATGAATCTTCTCCCTGCACTCCTCCTCAGAGAGTTGAGCTGGCTAGAAAAGATCTTCATGATCATGGTGTTGACTGAGTCACAATCCTAGTGACATAAACAATCATCTGGGGAAATTCTTAAACAAACCAAGGCCCAGGCTTGGCTGCCACAGACTCTGTGGAATCATTCTGGGTCGGGGCGCAGGCAGGTTGAGAATTTGATCATAGTCTAATATCTTGTCTCACAGTTGAGTTCTGAAGAAGATACTTTTTTGGCACAGGGCCACTATTTCCAAACCTGGAAACTGCTGTGCAAAGCTCAGGTCCAAGCTTCTACATGAACAAGGGCTGTGTTTCTGCCTCCTCACGTAAACCTGTCAGGTAAATTAACACCTGAGTCCTGCAGTGGCTTCAATGCAGATAGCAGAGCCCTGGACAGAACACTTTCCTCTCACCCCACACCTGCTGATTCCTCTTCAGTGCCAGGCTGTGCTCACTGTGCAGACAAAAATCAATAAGGACAATATAGCTGAACGGTTACTGTATAAGAGAGATCTCAGTAATGAAAGTGTATTTTTCTCTGGCAGGTGCTTTCCACTTCTTTCTTAACTATTTCCTAATTCCAAAATTGTACATTTTTCCCTACAGACTACCTAACCTCCATTTCATAAAGCACTGGTAAGCTAACTCTAAAAAAAAAAAAAGAAAATTACAGTTTTGTAGCCTCAGGTGAGTTAAGATAATAGGACCAAAGTTCAAGGACTGATACCATCGTGATTTTGTTCTGTTCAAATTCATTTGTTCTCTAAGAGGAAGAAATAATAGATATGCCTAGTTAATGATCTGAAGTGCCCAAAGTATTTGCCAAAGCCACAGAGTTACTAAAGGGCAACATTCTATCCACAGGACCGTCCAACCTGAAACACTATCTGGGTATTGGAAATAAAGTCTGGCCCTGTGCTGAGACGAGCTGAGGAACGTGGCTCGTGTTCATTGACAATAACCGGCTCACCTGTACGAAGAGAAGGTGCTTTCCAGGGCAGCATTTTATTCATAGGTTACATTTCTTTTAGCGGAGAGACCATATTCTGCTTTTACTTGGTAAGAGTTCAGTTTAGGGTCAAAACATCTAACAGAAAAAGTATTCATGTCTGAGCACAGAATTCAGGTAGAAATTGAGAATGAGAAAGGAGAATCAGACCCATTAAACCAGGGCCTCTAAATTCCCAAGAAGGACATAGGTAACTATTTAAACTCTTAGTGATATTATTTAAAACTGCTCTATTCCTTTCAAAGTATGTAATATGACTTTGGGTTTACAGAGGTGAATGCTCTCTGTAGTCAGTGTGCTAACACGTCGGTGCTCCCAAATGAGACTGTTTTGAAAACTTCTGGAATTCTGGAAAGTATTTCTGTAGGGTGTAAAACCATAAATTCACCTTGTATAATAATTTCAAAGAGAAAAGAACTATTTTAAGAAGGGCAATGTTTTTGGCTGTACTGAATCTCATCACACCCTTCGGCTTTGAGAAGTCCTGCCTTCTCTATCTAAACTTATTATAGGAATAGAGGATGTTGCTTAAAACAAAACAAAAAAGAACAAAAAGAGGAAGGAAGAAAACTGCTTCCTCAAGGAACAGTTTCAGCCCTTTAAAACTTAACACAATAAAAATACTCCCTTTATTACCATTCCTCACTTCAGCAGCTATCCAAAGTTCAGAGCAATTCAAAGAAAAGGCCACATTTCCTAAAGCAGAATCAAAGGCACTTGAGACTTCCTGAGATTACAGGCCACAGACACAAAGAAAAGCACTCAAAAATATTTCAGATCCTATTTCGTATTATAATTTTATAAATACCTGTGCAAAGACTTTGCTACTCTCTCAACAGATACTCAGAGAATTTTAGACCATTTTTCCAACTGGTGTGCACTTACTGAATGTACTCATCGCTGATCTATGTATTTGCATTTGTTCACCACATTTTGTTTAGAGAAAAAAAGAAAAAAAAGAAACACTCTTCTGAATAACTTGTATGGATTACAGACAAGCTCTCTAAAGAGTTCTAAAGACTTCAGTTCTGTTGGCTAATTAACTGCCTGGGCACTCACTGAAACAACATTGTGTGGCAAAGAATGAGGATAGACGCACATGGCACGCACTGGACTGAGAATTGGGCTCTGCACTTAAACTCGGTGTTCTCCTTTGCGAAATGAGGAAATAGGGATGGGGGAATGGATGGTACTGGTTTCCAACACATCTGTGGACCAGAGGAATCCAAATGACCCATAAGACTTGGAAATGAAAACAAAACAGATCTTCTAAATCAGAGGATACAAGGACGCGCCCAGATAGCTGAATCTGTTATGATTCTGATACTCAAGTGACCTGATACTCAGCCAGGAAATTGAGTCAAGAAACTTACAACTCCTGCAAACCACCCATGCTGCCATTCTACCTTGCATTCACATATGTTTATGAAAAGAATGCGGGGCCGGCTCCGTGGCCAAGTGGTTAGGTTCACAGGCTCCACTGCGGCGGCCCAGGTTTCGGATCCTGGGCGCGGACATGGCACCGCTCGTCAGGCTACGTTGAGGCGGCATCCCACATCCCACAACTGGAAGGACCTGCAACTAAGATATACAGCTGTGTACGGGGGGGTTTGGGGAGATAAAGCAGGGAAGAAAAAAAAGATTGGCATCAGTTGTTAGCCCAGCTGCCAATCCTTAAAAAAAAAAAAAAAAATGGAATTATGTTAGAAGTCCGGAAAATTCACACTTTAAATATACTAGGAATATTGCTATTTAAAAGAGCTTTCTTAGAAAAGGTATCTTTTCTAACTGATTGTTTACTATAATTTTTCAAGCCAAACTTCTCTTTCTAGCGCACCTAAATTTTTTAATTTGCTTAAAGTACACATAAATCATTACAGGGAAAGGGGGAGGTAAAGTTTGAAGTCAAAAATTTCCTCAAAAAAAGTTCCTAAAGTTTAAAGTCAAAAATTTCCCCTGATTAGAATTGCAATTTGTGAAACATGTAACATCTCTACCAGGCAGGCCTTGAGCTTCAGTAAGGAAGGGCCCAGCCTATGTCACGTGTTTTCCACGTACATAAAAGGAATTGGATAAATACTTGATGGTTGACAGATTTTAGGATAATTGAAAGGTTCCCTTCCCCAAAGCATTAGCTGCTTAATCACATCCAAGAATACTTTTAACGAATTATTTAGGGAAAACATCATTTTGATTTTCAGTTAGATCACTTTAAATGGAAATGACTTGGGTAACACATTATAGTGCCTTAAACGCAGGCTAAGGGATCAATGACTGAGCATAGACCACTATTGGAAACAAGGGAGCTGGGCTCAGAAAACACACACGGCTCTCCTGAACCAGGGGGCAGAGAGTGAAGAGGAGAACAGAGGTAAACCTGGACATCACGGCAACGTCACCGAGCCCCCCACCCCCTCTCCGTGTGCTCTCCTGGGACAGTGACTCAGTGCACCTCTTAACAAAGTTCCTGCCCTCTGTTCTTATGGTGACCTACTCAGCCAGCTAGAAGCGTGCAAAGGAGCTCAAGTGACCTAACATTGGTGATGTGTAACTTTGGGCAAGCAATTAAACTTTCCTGTGCCTCAGTTTCCTTTTCTGTAAAACGAGGAAAATAATGGTACCTATTTCAAAGGGTTCTTGTGAAAATTCAATGAGCACACACTTGTAAAAGGATTGGAATATGCCTGGGTCATGTAGGTGCTCAGTAAGCGTGGGCTAGCAGTGGGTGACAGTGCCACAGGCAGGTGCCCTCTGTGCCACACTTCCCATAGACCAGGCCTCATGGGATTGCAAAGTAGCCTCAAAATCCCAGAGTTCTAAAAGAAAGAACAAACCCTAAAAATCACCTTGCTGTTCTAAGGGTTGCCCTTTGTCTAGCACATGTTTTATTTAGTCCATGCACAAAAAAAAATAGCTTTGGGGCTGGCCCGGTGGCACAGTGGTTAGGTTCACACACTCCACTTTGGTGGCCCGGGGTTCACAGGTTTGGATCCTGGGCACAGACCTACATACTGCTCATCAAGCCATGCTGTGGTGGCATCCCACATATAAAACAGAAGACTGGTACAGATGTTAGCTTAGCAACAATCTTCTTCAAGCAAAAAGAGGAGGATTGGCAACAGATGTTAGCTCAGGGCCAATCTTCCTCCCACCAAAAAATACAGAAATAAGCCTTATTTACAGACTAGGAAACTGTCCATGAAAACCTGAAATTTCATCTTCTTTTGAAACATGTGGCTATCTGTCTACACTGGTGTGTACTTCTTGGTCATCTGAATCTGCTGCAGGTGGGCTGTGGCTACTGCCTTTAGGCCAGAAAGAAGCTCTCCAGTTTACCACAGTCTCCACCACTCCCTACTATCCTTTGTCATTAAACCAGGTGTGAGTTGCTACTGTATGATTTTCAAAAGGAAACCTTTTGTCTTTTAATTAAAAAAACAGTTCTCTCTGTACCTATTTCCTTATCAAAAGTGGACAAATAGAATGTAAATCCCTAGAGGACATTTGATTTTTCTCTTACGTGGCCCAATTTAACCATTTATATTATTTCACAACAGTGGGTATTTGTGTTTATGATCCCTAATCTAGTCCAAAACCTCATCTTTTACAAATATGAACAATAAGGAACCCAGAGAGTTTAAATGATGATCTGATGTCGTAAGTCTTACTGGTGGCAGAAAGTGTACCCACACGCAGGTCCTTTTTCCCCTCATTAATGTTTCCACTTGTCCGTCCGCTTTTTTCTTTCTGAAAGAATTAGCTGACATGGGTTTAATTCATGTTCCATGTGGAAAAGCAGAGACAAGAGGAAGTATACCAGCTACAACAATGAAGCACAGAAGGTAGCTACGGACACAAGAGGACCGTAAATGGGGTAATCCACCATTAGCGTTAGGATTACTCATATCTTTCTCAGGCTGCCTGTGTTTAAATACTTTGACAGATGAAGCTGAAGGAATGATGCCCCTTGTCCAACCAGTTGCTCCAGTTCATTTATGCTTAATTGCCCCCTTTTGCATCCAATCATAATTTTTTTCTAACGTAAGTTTCCTAACCTCCTTAACTAAATGAATTAGTGACCTGGTTGACAAGAATATATAACACGACACATAAGAAACCCCGAAATACCTAGAGAGAATGCGCTGGACAGAGAAACAAAGCAGAAGAGAAACTGAAGACGTTTCCACTTATTCAGGCTCCTCTTCAGACAATCTTCTGAGGTCTTTTATTTCCCCTAATGAAATGAGTCTGTCATAGGTGCTGGGTATGACACTGTCCCTGCACGTAATGACAGCATTTCTCTTACACATGTGCATGTCTCACCCACGGGAGAAATGCCAACTATGAACATTGTATGGCTTATTAACTTACCTCTGTTTAATTTCATTTATTTTTTGTATTTTGAGACAGTGACTTTCTGATCTGGGCAGTTCCAACTGTGCTCACTCCCCACCCTGCCATCAAATTATCCCAGCGATAACTCCTCTGTTTTATTCTATGCCTCTCATTTAGGAAAGTCTGTGATTTATTTCTAGTTCCACCACTTAGCATTTGCCAGAATTGAAACAGGCCTCTTTGAGACTCATCTTTATAACGAGCATGATAATATCTATTTTAGAGGCTGCTGGAATAAACAAATGAGATCCATTTTCTGTAAGCACTTTGTAAACTGTAAAGCACCAAACATATGCGTCCTGACAGTCAGATGTTGTTGTTAAAATACCGGGGACACAAGACGTTCCGAGAAAGGCAGGCTGCGGACTCACAAGGAAGCTCATGACTCTTGAGTCCACTTCAAGAGAAAACAGAGGGGTCGGCCCCGTGGCTGAGTGGTTAAGTTCGCGCGCTCCACTCCGGCTGCCCAGGGTTTCACCAGTTCGGATTCTGGGTGTGGACACGGCACTGCTCATCAGGCCACGTTGAGGCAGCATCCCACATGCTACAACTAGAAGGACCCACAACTAAAATATACAACTGTGTACTGGGGGGATTTAGGGAGAAAAAGAAACAGAAAAAAAGAAAAAATGATTGGCAACAGTTGTTAGCTCAGGTGCCAATCTTTAAAAAAAAGAGAGAGACTGAAAGAAAAGAGAAATGGATTACTAAAAATAAGTTGCAGGCAGAGTCCTCAGGGAGAGTAGTGCGGTAGGTTTGGTGGCATCTTCCTTCATGTCCCTGGAACCCATGCAAGCTGATATTTGGGCTCCTATTACATTGCATATATCTGACTATTTGCCTTCTCTTGCCCTCCCCAGCACCCTATAAAATGAGCTTTCTAGGAAAAGGCCTCTATCAAGCAGGCATCTTTGTATCTCCAGCACTTAGCCAATGTCTGCTGGGTACTGCCAGCTTGCTAGGTGAATGTATTACTTAGTGTGATAGACAGAATAATGCCCACCTCCCCTACCAAAGACGTCTACATCCTAATCCCCAAAACCTGAGAATATGTTACCTTACATGGCAGAAGAGATTTTGCAGACGTAATCAGATTAAGGATCTTGAGATGGGGAGATTATCTGGTTGGGCCCAATATAATCATACAGTCCTTATAAGAGGGAGAGAGGAGGGCCAAACTCAGAAAAAGGAGATATGACAGTGGAACCAGAGGTTGGAGCGACGCACTTTGAAGATGGAGGAAAGAGCCACAAGCCAAGAAAGGCTAGAATCCGGAAAAGGCAAGGAAACCATTCTGCCATGAAGCCTCCAGAGAGGACCCAGCCTTGCCAACACGATGATTTTAGACTTTTGACCTCCAGAATTATAAGAAAATAAATGTGTGTTGCTTTAAGCCATTAAGTTTGTTAAAGAAGCACTAGGAAACTAATACATTTAGGCAAGAAAGTAAATGAATAACTGTCATCTAAGTGAATAAATGAGCAAATAAATGAATGGATGGGTGAATGGAGAGAGCTCTAGACAGAAAGCAGAAAGGCTTAGGTTCTGGTCCCAACTTAGATAATAAGCAGCTGGGTAACCTGGGCCACATCATTTAACCTCTCTAGAATTCCTCAGCATCAAGAGCTGAGGCCATGCAGGCAGATCAACTAGGGTTCAGATCCCTTCTAAGCTACCTCCAGGCTGTGCTCCTTTGGGCAAGTGCTCACCTCTCTGAGCCTATGTCCATATCTGTAGGACAGGGATGGTGACAGTACCTCCTGCGCAAAGTTGTTGTGGGGACTGAATGAGCTACAATCTCATCACATTCTGTGAGACTCTGAAGTAGGCAAATTTGAAATTGTGGTCACATAAAAATGTTATTATGTCACTTCATGCACAAAATTTGAAATCATGCAAATTTCCCAAATCAAAAAAGAGTCAGGAACTGCACAATGGCAAAGGTGGTAAACCGTAAACTCCCCACTGCCAGCTGGTAGGAATGCTTCGGCTGCTGAACAGAAACACTCACCATCCTTTGAGAGAATCCATGTTGAATTATGCAAGTTATAAAGTACACAAGTAACAAACGATGAGAGGTCTTCAAGAACACACCCCTCGAACAAAATATGACCACCCTTTAATGCATGCAAAGCAATTAGCTTGAGCCTGGGACACAGAAAGCTATTACTCTGCTGTTATTACACTAGCTCAGCGATAAAGGCCTCAGAACAAACACTTCCACGATGGAAAATGAAACGAACTCCAGGTTCCCATGGGCCTAAGCTTTACATGGGCCTCTGGCTCTGTCAGAGAAATCTTGCACTTGGAAAATCTGAGTCAGGTGTGCTAATGACACCCCATATTAGGAAGCAATAAATTTCCCAGCTCTTACTGGAAGCACAGAATTTGCCTTCAGGGAGGTGTTACCTATGTGCTCCACTTGTATTACCATGTACATCTTGCACAATAAATTTTGCTATGATCAGCCATATGTAGAATACTACAATTTGTGACGACGGGGTCCTCCCTGAGACTCAGTGCCCCCAGCAACACTTCTCTTTTTTTCCTTCTCTCCATTCTCATTTCTTGAATTCCCAGAGAACAAAGTTATGCCTATTACATACTAGAAGCTCAATAAATATCTGTTGAATGTATACATGATCTTTATGAGTCATGTAACCCATGTCCGTCTCCCATTTTCTACATAATGAGCCCAAGGCCAATTAGAGCAATACTGAAAAATCCCCTCTGTGTAGCATTAATTCAAATTAACATCCATCTCCTCCCTAGAGAGGCAGAGAGGGGGAGTAGATTGAAAACACATTTTTTAAAGTATATCTGTTTTTCTAAGTAGCTTCCAGATCCAAAAATGAGTTCTGATGATGATATTAAGTGTTTACACTGCAGGTTTGGCTAATAACTGAAGGAAAGATTAGAAAAAAATGATCAAAAGAAAATTAGAACCTGGATGAAATAGAGCCACAGTGAGGAGATTGGAAAAAGCACAAGAGCGAGGCTGAATTATTTAGTTATAAGTGAAGTCTGGTGTTACATGTGAGGGGGAACAAATGACAAGTTTCAGATTCATATGATCCTTCTAGGCTGCACAGAACCGCTTACTACAGAATCTAGTCCCATTTTTTACTTACACCTCCATTTCTTACCAAAGCAGATATACTATCTAGGAGAGACTCAGGGCTGGCAGGACTTGAATCCTTATCCCAACTTTAGACAACCACACGTCAGCAAAAGCTGAGCACGCATTCCCATGTAAAGGCCCCCCCCTCAAGAAGAATCTAAACTCTTTCCCTAGAAAGGAATTTTAGTGATTTTTCTACTGTGTTTATGGAGCTAACTTTAACCTCCTTTGAGGTAGCTTTAGCAACTCCTAGCACTATTTTCACTGGAAACAGAGAACAGTTGTCCCCATTGTCATAAGTAGCCCTGTATGTGTTTCAAGAGTCAACTATTTCGGACATAGACTTCTTAAGACTAACTCTGCCTAGATCTTAACTTAATGTGATACTATGACTTTTATTATCAGATTCCTCCCAATCTTCTTCATAACAAGCTGGGTTATACAGCCCTGAACCCATGAATTCAGGGAAGCCAGTGAGAAATTATCTTTACCAACTGGTTCCTATGCTTGCCCCCTAAACTCACTTACTCTTTAGCTAGCAAAACCTAGGGCTGCTCAGTGATTACCTCAAATTTCTGCCTATTTCCTTGCCTTCTTTAGCTTTTTTTAGCTTTCCGTGCATAGTTGTGCAATGGATATTGGGTCTCCATTTGTGATTTTAAGTGATTTTCAATAAAAGTCCTCAATATATTTATATAGAGTGCCTGTGCTCTTTCTGCTGTATTTCTCTTTCCCACCCTGCCTGAGCCTTCTCGTCAGTGTGGCCAACGTGGGTCACACTCACATTAGATGTTCTGCTTCCCAGCCTGGCTACCTTGCTTGTGTTAAAGAACCATGAGGTAAGGGCTATTAGAAGATGAGAAGGGCTTGTTACTTCGTTGACCACTTATTTCCTTTGGACCTCTTGAGCCTCCACATTGCCCAAGATGCAAGGCCAGCCCCATGAGCACAGCACACAAGCACGACCTGATCCAGCTCTTCCATGCACCCTTAGTCTCACCGTCAAACTTTGATCTCACCAGGCCATTATGTAGTTCTCTTGAGCTTCTTATTCTCCATGAGCCTGCGTGGAAATTCACACCACTGCAGCTCTACCTAGGCTTCCCTTTGCCTGGAATGTCCTTCCTCTTGTTCTCTATTCCTCAGGCCCACCTTACATGTCAAAGCTCTGGGAAGTATTCCTTAACTCCTAAGACAGCATGAGTCACTCCCTCCTCTGCATTCTCAAAGAATGTTGTGGTTACCTCTCTTATGGCCCTGACCACAGAGTACTGCAATACTCTTACAGGTCTCTCTGTTTCACTATAAACTCATTTTTTGTACCTTCCTACAACCAAATTGATGATCTCTTTAACTGGAGGGGTTCATTTCAGAAATTCAATTCCAGAAATGAATGAGTTAAATGTGTACATGATTCCTTAGACAGAGGTGACTGTGTGGCTCCCCGCACGGGGATCTAGACCATACTTGTTTATTTATCTCTGGGTGAGGGAAGACAGAGTTGGAGAAATACGAGAAAAACAAGCCAACCAGTACCCAGTCAAGAGAAAAAAACATGGTGTACCTGATAGACCATTATATTAACAGTTTCTTCTTTTTTCTGTTCTGCAGGTCCTTGACTCTGCAATAGATTTCGTACTGTATCTTCCATCCTGAGAAACAAAAAAAATCGAAGAATTTCTTTAAAGAAGGTTTTCCTATTAACACAGGTCTGTTCCAGTTAGTAGAAACCATTCTTTAGTGTATATTTCCTAAGCTTAAACCTGGAAATCTCTTTTCTCTTCTCTCTCCTTCATCTCCTATACTAAAAATCTGTCACGAAGTCATTTAAAATCATTCCTCAGATGTCTCTGGGTTCTTTCTCTTTCTCTTTACCATTCAGGTCCCCAGCCTTGGCCTCCTGCATCTTTACTCATGCAAACATCTTCCAATATCCTCTTCACTTTCAATCATTCTCTTTTAATTTGACACAATGTCACCAGATTAATCTTCCTGAAATACCACTTTGATTTTTTAAAATCAATTTTCAAATTTGACAAATATTACATGAATGCATTTTTGCCATTAATATACTTTATGTCTTTCCATGGTGGTCTTTCTATGTCAGCACACAATCTACTTTATTCTTTTCAACTACTTCCTAGTATTTCATGATGTGAATGCACCATAAATTATTTAGCCATTCCCCTACTGAGGGAATTCAAAATTTTTGCCATTTCAAACAATAAACATCTTTCCACCCATATATAAGAACCCATTTATGAGTATTTCTATGATTATATTATAAAATATACTCTATGTTATAATCCTATTTTGTTTTGAAGATCCCTCTTGAATCCCCCCCCACATTGCCCAAAAGTAGAATAAAACACACACATCAATTTCCAGACACTGTCTCATGTTGTTACTACTTCTTAGAATTCCAACATGCTTTCATCTTCTCATAGCCCATCCATCTTTCAAAACTCACCTCAAGTTTCACTTCCTAAGAAACTTCTTGATTGGTTCCCCACTTCTTTGAATTCTTAGATCTCTATACTTTAAATCATTCATTCCATCACTTAAAAACTCTCCACTTTTGGGGCCGGCCCTATGGCCAAGTGGTTAAGTTCACACACTCTGCTTTGGTGGCCTGGGATTCGCTGGTTCAGATCCTGGGCACAGACCTACATACCACTCATCAGGCCATGCTGTGGTGGTATCCCACATAGAGGAACTAGAATGACCTACAACTAGGATATACAACTATGTACTGGGGTTTTGGGGAGGACAGAAAAAAGACGAAGATTGGCAACAGATGTTAGCTCAGGGCCAATCTTCCTCATCAAAAAAAAAAGAAGAAGAAGAAGAAGAAAAACTCCCCACTTACTTTAGGGCCCAGCCGTGTGTATAGAGGTTAAGTTCAGCACACTCTGCTTTAGTAGCCTGGGTTCGCAAGGCCTGGACCTACACTACTCATCAGCCATGCTATGGCAGCGACCCACATATAAAGTGGAGGAAGACTGGCACAGATGTTAGCTCAGGGCTAACCTTCTTCAAGAAAAAACAAAAAAACTCCCCACTTTAATGCTCAAATTTTTGTCTTCTGAATTATAATATTTGCTATAGAACCATGTCATATATTTCTTAATGTGTCTCCCTCAACTAGGGATAAAATAGGTACTCAGCAGACATTTTATGAATCCTTTGTTAATTCATTTTAAAAAGTACTCAGTACTTACTCTGTCCCAGGCATCTGCCATGTATATTCAAACTGAGTTTGAATGACCTGTCCATGGGGTCCATCCATCAGGATTTACAGACCAGAACTCTGAGAGTAGGATGGCTAATTAAATGCACCAGATACAGTGCTCTCATGATTAGAATCTGAGTTGGTTGTCTCTTCCAGTCCCATCCACAAGCATGTATTTTAGAAGCTCAGTATGACACTAGTTTAAGAGAGTTGTGTGGGAAAGCAAGCTGATCCAGCTTCTCTCTCTTACTGAGGGTTTCTAGCATGGCAAATTAAGGCCTCTAGGGGGCCTACCAATTCCCTGAAGTGGCAAGACCATTTAAGTAATCAAAGTAGTGTGGTTCAAAATGCCAACCTTTCTCATATGACATGTAACTACTTAGCACAGAGTGAAGAAATTGCAGACCAACCGAGCCAGTCCAAACCTGGATTATAACTGGGGAATTCTGTCTTCACAGGGGCTGCCACCAGGACCCACGTAGGATTTCAAGAAGATGGTGGACACTGATTAGGAGTGCTCAGAGAATGATTTGTGACCACACATTTATACAAGACACCTCTTTGTGCATCCAGGCAGAAAGGCAAAATCTGGTCCCTATGTTTTCACAAATCTTATATTATTATTGATAATAAAATTAAACACCACTTTTAACTTGTCAAAGAACTCTCTCATCTATTAATCATTATAATATACTTTTAAAATATCTTTTTCTCTATGTGGTAGATAGGATAGCCGAGGCACAGAAGGTTAGAGCTTACTCATGGGATCATTGTTAGTTGGATAGGGAGTTAGGATTAAACCACTTTTACTCTCTGTAAAGACAGCAGCATCTTTTTGCCAGGCCTTAATGACATTCAGGAAAGTGATTTTAAATGAAGAGTCACAACTCCTATCTCAGAGTTATCTTGGTGAGCACCTACTGAATGCTGAACCCAAGAAGGCAACACCATCATTGCTGACCTGGGGAGAACTTAAGATCTGGTAGAAGAAACAAACTAGGTTTATGTGCAAAAAATATGTGTGAAGAAGTCATGAATTCTGAAATAAGTGATCAGAGCCAAGTTCTGATATTCTATTTCATTTTTTATAAGCAGAGACAATCTCTTGAATGGTAGTGGATTTTCCACAATGTTTGCCAAATTGATCACAAACAAGAAAAGTAATGATACTGGTGATGGCTTGCCCAAGACCACTCAGCTTGTGTATGACAGATCAGGGACTAGCCTCTGATTTTTTAAATATTAGTCTACTTTCTTCCAACCTTAGAACAGAGGCTGGAGGTCTTTCTTATTTCAATCCTTATTTCATTCATTTATAAACATTTGGCTTAAATATGGCCCAATAATTAGAACTCAGTTAAAATAAAATCTTGTCTTTTCTTTTTTAACAACTTAAAATGCAACTCTGTCTCAGTGCCTATCTTGCTGAATTATCTCTCTGTATAATTAAAAGTTCTATGCCCAAGTTGGTGATCAAAAAGAAAACTATCTGTTCAGCTTTCCCTCACTCTTCTCTTTTTTTTTTTTTTGAGGAAGATTAGCCCTGAGCTAACTACTGCCAATCCTCCTCTTTTTGCTGAGGAAGGCTGGCCCTGAGCTAACATCCGTGCCCATCTTCCTCCACTTTATATGTGGGACACCTACCACAGCATGGTGTGCCAAGTGGTGCCATGTCCACACCCGGGATCAGAACCAGCGAACCCTGGGCCACCGAAGCAGAATGTGCACTCTTAGCTGCTATGCCACCAGACCGGCCCCTCCCCCATTCTTCTTGACTTTATAGTTAAAAAAAAAAAAAAGGAAAAAGAGTGTCGATAGGAAGCTGTTAAACAGAATCTCAGGCAGCCCAGACCCACAGTAATACTGTGAACACTTTCCTGGCACTACTTCATGATTAATTAAAACCAATTACATTTCTAAGCTACAGCTTGGAACAGAGTTGCAGGGACCCATATCAACTCTGGGTAAAAAATTAAGTTGTCTCATCTTTTCATAACCTTCATGAATCTGGTCACAGAGAAAATATTTTGAACCTGCTGAGAATATACCATTACTTATTCCCCGATGACACCTTCGTTTTTTTTAATTCTCATTTAGCAAACTTCTCTATTTATTTTCCTGAAAATCAAAGACTGTGAAGCATCATCCATTGTTGTCTGATGCCCAATGACATTCTACTTCATTTTATTATTTTGATAGCTGATGTATGAGCAACTGCATTACTAGTCTGCACAGAGAACAATTCCACCATCTGTTTCCCAAAAGCGACTAAAAGTAAGCCAATTTCTTTCTTCAGGTCAGACATGGGCAGAGGGTTTTTTTTTTAAAGTTACTGATTCATGCAATTTACTGTTAAACAGTGACCTTAATCAATGTTTTCTAGTTCTCTTTTTTCCTTTTGTTCAACCTGAGACTAAGCCCTTTCTTCCCCTAAATACTGGTCAGGTAGCTGTCATAACTAAAAATATATATAGGTCTAAATTATACTTAGTGAGATGTAATAAGTCCTACTGTATATTTAGAAAGGTAAGTCCTACACAAGTCAGAAAAAATAAACCAAATTTATATGCAAATAGTATATTTCAGGTAACATAGATATAAATGTAGGAATTTCATTTAATTAAAAATAGATTCCGAGATCTCGTCAAGATGGCAGTGTAGGCAGACTCTGAACTCACCTCCTCCCACAAACACAACCAGGTTACAACTATTTGTGGAAAAATTACCCCGGATTGAAAACTGAAAACTGGATAAAAAGAAGCTCCACAACAAGGGACAGTCCTGACTAAGGCAGAAGAGGCAGTAATTCCTGCCGGAGAGGAAAAAAGCCACCTTTGGGAACAGCGGAGCTTCTCAGCTGGCCAGGTGGGAGCCACCCTAAGGTAAGCAGCCCTCCCTGGAGGAGTGAGGTCTGGAGCAGGGGCCGATACTGCTATAAGCATCCTTCAGACTCAGCGCAACTGAGACGGGGGTCTTACTGTCTGTCTTTGCTGGCTATTAACTGCAGCGAGGATACCCCCAGAAAAGCTATTGGCCAAAAGCCGAAAAGATCTGGGACTTAAAGGGTCCACGCACAAACTCACTCATTGCAGCAACCTAAAATCACCAGAGAGAAGTCTGACAGTCCTTTGGTGAAACGAGACTCACCTGGTGGGCTCTGGGGGCATCTTGGTGAGAGGAGGATCCTCTCCGGAGACTGAGACATTGGTGGGGGCCATTGTTCTGAACTGATACAGATGTGCTGACACAGACCCCAGTGAGCACCATTGAGGTTCATCCGTTGGCCTGTTAGCCCAGGATTCTGCCATGCCCACTAGAGCACAGATTTAATCCAGTTCAGCCAGGGCAGGCAACCCGCCCTAGGGACTGACCCCATCTAACAGCAAGCCCTCAGGCTACTTTTCAGCCTGCATTTACTGGGTGCCTTGATCCTCTACAGGCAGGCAAGGGTGTCTGCCTGAGTGCGGCAGGGCCTGTGTGAAGACCAGGTGAACTGTGGGGGGCATTGGTGGAGGGGTGGGAGCCTCTGCAGTGCAGTGTTGGGGTATGCTCCAGGGGGTTGAGAAGTATGCATGGACCAGGACTGTGTTGTGGTGTGTGGTCCTGTGGGAGGTGAGGCTTAGCAGCAGCAGCAGACCTGTGCTTCACAAATAGCCATAAAAAGGATCAGCCCCACCTTCCAAAGCCTGAAACAATTGAGCGCTCCTTGCCTAGGGCTAGCCCCACTCAGCTGCACTCCTAAGAGAACTGACAACAGCCTTGTAGGCCTGAGGCTTATTGCAACTGTAAGCCCCTGGGCCTAGCAACCAGCTACACTGGGTATCAGCCAATTAAGAGGAAATTTGTAATAGGACTGTGCTGATAGACTTTCTAGCCAACGGTGCTGAGGCTTCCCAAACTGGATTTACAAACAGCTGGCCAGGGAAGGAAAGACTAGACTCCCTGGGTACCTGCAGTGGGAGCAACCCTGCCACAGCAGAAGGACACAAGTAGCCCACAAAGGGGTCACTCCTGCATCTTCTGGACTGGTGATGAGAGGGAAGCACACTGCTGGGCCTCATAAGGCATCTCATACATAAGGCCACTTCTACAAGATCAGGAGACATAGCCGACTCACCTAATACATAGAAATAAGCACAGAGAAGGAGGCATAATGAGGAGACAAAGGAATACTTACCAAGCAAAGGAACAGGACAAAACTCCAGAAAAAGGACTAAATGAAACAGAAATAAGCAACCTACTCGACAAAGAGTTCAAACAAAATATCATGAGGATGCTCACAGATATTGGGAGAAGACTGGATGAACAAAGTGAGCTCATCAGCAAAGAACTGGAAGATATATTAAAAAAAACAATCAGAAATGAAGAATACAATACTGGAAATGAAAAATTCACTAGAGGGACTCAATAGCAGAGTAGAGGATACAGAACAACGGATCAATGAGCTAGAGGAACGACTAGAGGAAATCACCCAAGCTGAACAGAAAAAGGAAAAAAGAATTAGAATGAGAACAGTCTAAGGGAACTCTGGGACAATATCAAGCATGCTAACATTCGGATTATAGGTGTCTGAGAAGGAGAAGAGAAAGACAAAGGGACAGAAAATTTATTTGAAGAGATAATAGATGAAAGTTGTCCTAACCTGAGCAAGGAAACAGACATGCGAGTTCAGGAAGCACAGACAGCTCCAAACAAGATAAGCCCAAAGAGGTCCACACCAAGACATATTATAATTAAACAGTCCAAAATTAAAGACAAAGAGAGAATCCTAAAAGCAGCAAGACAAAGGCCACAAGTGACATACAAAGGGAAGCCAATCAGGTTATCAGCAGACTTCCTAGCAGAGACCCTACAGGTGGGAAGAGAATGGCATGACGTATTTAAAGTGCTAAAAGGAAAAAATCTACAACCAAGAATACTCTATCCAACAAGGCTGTCATTCAGAATGTAAGGAGAGATAAAGAGCTTCCCAGACAAGCAAAAATTAAAGGAGTTTATAACCAAGAAACCAGTTCTGCAAGAAATGCTGAAGGGACTTATTTAAGTGGGAAAGCAATGACCACAGATAGAGATAAAATATATATATATCTCTCAAAAAAAAACAAAACAACAACAACAAAAAACTGGGCAATAAAATCACTTGTAAAGGTAAAAATATACTAAAGGTAGCAGATCAACTACCTGTGAAGGTAATATGAAGGTTAAAAGAAAAATGTACTAAAATTACCTATTTCAATGATAAGAGGGTAATGGGTAGACACACACTAAACCAGAGACTATGTGTAATTTCAAAACCATAAAATGTGGGAGGAGAGGAGTGAAAAGGAAGAGCTTTTAGAAAGAGGTCAAGCTAAAGAGTCTATCAACTCAATATACTGTTATATACATAGAATATTGAAAAGGATCCTCATGGTAATCACAAATCAGAAACCTATAATAAGCAAGCAAAAAAGTAAGACAAAAGAAATCAAACATATTACTAAAGATAGCCATCAAACCACAAGGGAAGAGAGCAAGAGAAAAAGAAAGGAACAGAGAAGAACTACTAAAACACCCAGGAAAAAAAGTAACAAAATGGCAATAAATACGTATTTATCAATAGCTACTTTAAACATCAATGGACTAAATGCTCCAATCAAATGCCAAAGGATGGCCAACTGGATAAAAAAACAGGATCCATGTATATGCTGCATGCAATAGACACACTTCACACCTAAAGACACTCACAAACTGAAAGTGAAAGGATAGAAAAAGATATTCCATGCAAATAGCAAAGAAAAGAAAATGGGAGTCAATACTTATATCATATAAAATAGACTTTAAAACAAAAACTGTAACAACAGACAAAAGACAGGCACTACATAACAATAAAGGGAACAATCCAACAAGAAAATATAACACTTGTAAATATCTATGCACCCAACATAGGAGCACCTAAATATATAAAGCAATTATTAACAGACCTAAAAGGAGAAATAGACAGTAACACAATACTAGTAGGGGACTTCAACACTCCACTCACACCAATGGATAGATCATCCAAACAGAAGATCAATAAGGAAACACTGGTCTTAAAGGACACATTAGACCAGATGGACATAGTAGATACATATACAGCATTCCACTCAAAAACCACAGAATACACATTGTTTTCAAATGCACATGGAACATTCTCCAGGATTGATCACATATTAGGCCACAAAACTAGTCTCAATACATTTAAGAAGTTCAAAATAAAACCATGCATCTTTTCTGACCACAAAGATATGAAACTAGAAATCAACTACAGGAAGAAAACCAGAAAAGCCACAAAAATGTGAAGATTAAACAAAATTCTACTGAACAATGATTGGGTCAATGAAGAAATCAAAGGAGAAATCAAAAAATTCCTGGTGACAAATGAAAATGAAAATACGACATGCCAAAATCTGTGGGATACAGCAAAAGCAGTTCTACGAGGGAAGTTTAGAGCAATTCAGGCCTACCTCAACAAAGAAGAAAAATCCCAAATAGACAATCTAAAAGTGCATCTAAAGGTACTGGAAAAAGAACAACAAACAAAGCCCCAAACAAGCAGAAGGAAGGAAATAATAAAAATCAGAGCAGAAATAAATGAAATAGAGACCAAAACAACAATAGAAAAAACCAATGAAACCAAGAGCTGGTTCTTTGAAGATAAACAAAATTGACAAAACCTTAGCTAGACTCACCAAGAAAACAAGAGAGATGGCTCAAATAAAATCAGACATGAAAGAGGAGAGATTACAGCGACACCTCAGAAATACAAAAGATAACAAGAGAATACTATGAAAAGCTATATGCCAACAAAGTGGATAATCTAGAAGAAATGGATAAATTCTTAGAAACATACAACCTTCCAAAACTGGACCAAGAAGAAGTAGAAAATTTGAATAAACCAATCACCAGTAAGGAGATGGAAAAAGCAATCAAAAATCTCCCAAAAAATAAAAGTCCAGGACCAGATGGCTTCCCTGGTGAATTCTACCAAACATTCAAAGAAGACTTAATACCTATCCTTCTCAAACTCTTACAAAAAATTGAAGAGGAGGGGAGGCTTCCTAACTCATTCTATGAAGCCAACATTACTCTGATACTGAAACCAGACAAGGACAACACGAAAAAAGAAAATTACAGGTCAATATCACCAACAAACATTGATGCAAAAATCCTCAACAAAATACTAGCAAATTGAATGAAACAATACATTAAAAAGATCATACATCATGATCAAGTGGGTTTCACTCCAGGGATGCAGGGATGGTTCAAAATCCACAAACCTATCAACGTTATGTAACACACTAACAAAATGAAAAATAAAAATCACATGATCATCTTAATGGATGCAGAGAAAGCACTTGACAAGATACAGCATCCATTTCTGATAAAAACTCTAAATAAAATGGGTATAGAAGGAAAATACCTCAACATAATAAAGGCCATATATGACAAACCCACAGCAAATATCGTTCTCAATGGAGAAAAACTGAAAGCTATCCCTCTAAGAACAGGAACCAGACAAGGATGCCCACTGTCACCACTCTTATTTAACATAGTATTGGAAGTCCTAGCCAGAGCAATCAGGCAAGAAAAATAAATAAAAGGGATTCACACATTGGAAAAGAAGTGAAGCTGTCACTCTTTGCAGATGGCATGATTTTATATCTAGAAAACCCTAAAGAATCCAATAAAAAAAACTTTTAGAAACAATAAAGGAATACAGTCAAGACGCGGGATACAAAATCAATGTACAAAAATGGGTTGCATTTCTACACACTAACAACTAAGTAGCAGAAAGAGAAATTAAGAATACAATCCCATTTACAATTGCAACAAAAAGGATGAAATACCTAGGAATAAACTTAACCAAAGAGGTGAAAGATCTGCACACTGAAAAGTATAAAACATTGTTGAAAAAAACTGAAGAAGACACAAAGAAATGGAAAGATATTCTGTGCTCTTGGATTGGAAGAATTAACATCATTAAAATGTCCACACTTCCTAAAGCAATCTATAGACTCAACGCAACCCTATCAAAGTTCCAACAACATTTTTCACAGAAATAGAAGAAAGAATCCTAAAATTTATATGGAACAACAAAAGACCCCGAATAGCAAAAGGATTCCTGAGATAAAAGAACAAAGCGGGAGGTATCACACTCCCTGATTTCAAAAAGTACTACAAAGCCATAGTAACCAAAACAGCATGGTACTGGCACAAAAACAGAAACACAGATCAATGGAACTGAATCAAGAGTCCAGAAGTAAACCCACATATTTATGGACAGCTAATATTTGACAAGGGAGCCAAGAGCATACAATGGAGAAAGGAGAGTCTCTTCAATAAATGGTGGTGGGAGAACTGGACAGCCACATGCAAAAGAATGAAAGTAGACCATTCCCTTACACCATGCACAAAAATCAACTCAAAAGGATTAAAGACTTGAATGCTAAGATCCGAAACCATGAAACTTCTAGAAGAAAACGTAGGCAGTACTCTCTTTGACATCGGTCTTAGCAGCATATTTTCAAGTACCATGTCTGACCAGGCAAGGGAAACAAGAGAAAAAATGAACAAACGGGACTACATCAAACTAAAAAGCTTCTGCACAGCAAAGGAAACCATCAACGAAACAAAAAGACAACCTAACAGTGGAGAGAAGATATTTGCAAACCAGATATCACATAAAGGGTTAATATCCAAAATATATAAAGAACTCATACAGCTTAACAACAAAAAAACCAACAATCCAATTAAAAGATGTGCAAAGGATCTGAACAGAGAATTCTCCAAAGAAGATATACAGATGGCCAACAGAAAAGATGCTCAACATCATTAGCTATCAGGGAAATGCAAATCAAAACTACAATGAGGGGGCTGGACCCGAGGCCGAGTCCTTAAGTTCGCCCGCTCCGCTGCAGGCAGCCCAGTGTTTCGGTAGTTTGAATCCTGGGCATGGACATGGCACTGCTCATCAAACCATGCTGAGGTGGCATCCCACGTGCCACAACTAGAAGGACCCACAACAAAGGATATACAACTATGTACCAGAGAGCTTTGGGGAGAAAAAGGAAAAAAAATAAAATCTTAAAAGAAAAAAAAACTACAATGACGTATCACCTCATTCTGTTCAGAATGGCTATAATTAACAAGACAGGAAACGACAAATGGTGGAGAGGATGTGGAGAGAAGGGAACCCTAGTACACTGCTGGTGGGAGTGCAAACTGGTGCAGCCACTATGGAAAGCAGTATGGCATATCCTCAGAAAATTAAGAATAGATCTACCATATGATCCAGCTATCCCACTGCTGGGTATTTATCCAAAGAACTTGAAAATGCAAAGGCATAAAGATACCTGCACCCCTATGTTCATTGCAGCATCATACACAATAGCCAAGACTTGGAAGCAACCTAGGTGCCCATCAAGGGATAAATGGATAAAGAAGATGTGGTATTTATACACTATGTACTACTACTTAGCCATAAGAAATTAAGAAATCTGGCCATTTGTGACAACATGGATGGACCTCAAGGGTATTATGCTGAGTGAAATTATTCAGAGGAAGAAAGTCAAATACCGTATGATCTCATTCATAAGTAGAAGATAAAAACAACAACAAACAAACACATAGCAATGGAGATTGGATTGGTGGTTACCAGAGGGGAAGTGGGGGGAGGGCAAAAGGGGTGATTAGGCTCACATGTGAGGCGATGGACTATAATTAGTTTTTGGGTGGTGAACATGACATAATCTACACAGAATTCAAAATATCTTATGATGTACATCTGAAAGCTATATAATGTTATAATCCAATGTTACTGCAACTAAAAAAGTAAAAAAAAAATAGATTCCATGTTTTAAAGGATATATTTAATTAACAAATTCTTACTATAGTATTTCCTCTAGGGGGAAGCAAAAAAACACAAACAAACAAATTTTTTGTTAAAGAGGTCACTAACTTAAAGTTTGGAAAATAGGGCATTAAATAAGAGCACAACAGATGACTGAGGTATTTGTCATGGGATCTGTATCCAATGTCTTGCAGAAAGGGTCTCCCTAGACACCAAAGGAAGATCCTTCTGGAAGTAAATGCTAAAAGAGAGTGGCTTTCTGAGTCCTTTCAAGGTAGAAAATCACTTCATCATTCAGGGCCTGATATTATCAGGAGATCTCTTTACAATCAGAGACTATGATTTGGGTGCTGAAGACCTTGACTTATTCAATAATGAGCATACTATTAGAAAACATGAGGGCCAGCCCCGTGGCTAAGTGGTTTCAGTTCTGTGCGCTCCGCTTCAGCTGCCTGGGTTCGGATCAGAGGCGCAGACCTACTCCACTGACTAGCCATGCTGTGGAGGTGTCCCACACACAAAAAAATGGAGGAGGATTGGCACAGATGTCAGCTCAGGGCTGATATTCCTCAGAAAAAAAGAAAAAAACCCACAAACCATGATCCCAGAGTACTGGAGGAGCTGTTTGTTCTAACAGTGCATAAAGGAATGTGGACTGTTCCACCTCCCTTACTTCCTTCCCAAATCTAGCCCTCTATTTTGCTTAATGACACTCTAGGAACTGATCAGAACATTAGACTGAAGGGTTCTTTTTTGAACACTTCTGAAGTGTTCTGATCTGACTCCTATGATCAGATATTCAGTTTAAAATAACTTCATTTTTGACAGAAATAGAACAAAATAAACACAAAATAAGAAGCCACTCTCCCTGACTCAAACTGGTAACTGATAGGGTTCTTTGAACTGAAAGCTGAACTGAGTCATATTTTTGTTTTAAGAAATATTTTAACACTTGTTTTTGCTGATTAACCACATAAAAAACTAACAATGACATAAATAATGAAATCACTCAATATTCCCTCACATTCTCGTATGTGAGAAGCTGCAAGACCACAACCCATCCACTTCTGCCAAACGCACGTGCCAGTCACTCTTTTATTCACCTACACTGTGAGGTTTGTCAAGAGCTGATGGTGTGACTTGCAAATTATTCTTCCTGCGCTTCACTGTATTTGACTCCCAATCTTCTCAATTTGAGACAGTGGATCGATTTTAAGCGAGGGTACCACCATGATTGAACTTAATTTTAAAGACAGGGATTTGGTTCATTAAAAAGAAAGGAGAGGCTCTTGAGTCATTGCAGCACCACTCCCCCCCTTTAGGCTTTCTCCCTATGAAATCATGGCACAACATGACCCCATATGGAGAACAGTTCTCATCCAGCAAGGTCAATGGCTATAGGAGGACAAGTGAACTTCCCATATCTACTGGAAAAAAAGAAAAATACTTATGAGAAACTACTACCTCTCTTTCATTGGAGGCCTATAAGTAGGCTTAAAAAGTTTAAGCACAGGGGCCGGCCCCATGGCTCAGTGGTTAAGTGCGCACGTTCCACTTTGGTGGCCCGGGGTTCACCAGTTTAGATGCCAAGTGCACACCTACACACTGCTTGTCAAGCCATGGTGTGGCAGACATCCCACATATAAAAAGCAGAGGAAGATGGGTACGGATGTTAGCTCAGGGCCAGTCTTCTTTAGCAAAAAGAGGAGTATTGGTGGCAGATTTTAGCTCAGGGCTAATCTTCCTCAAAAAAACAAAAGTTTAAGCACACTACAACTGGGATATTCTAAGAAAATATAATTCATTTATTTTGTATTTAACCAAACTAATCTTTTTTTGAACCCCTCCCCACCACATGCTGAGTAGCATTAACTTTTGTCCCAAATCCTAGTTTAAATCCTACACTTAGTCTAACTTGATGAATTTTTCAATGGACTTTTAAACTCATTGAGAAACAGCTGTCCGTCAACAAGCAAATATATAAACAATTGCGTTATATATTTTCCACATTGTAATACTATTCAACAATCAAAAGGAATAAGTTGATGCATGCCACAATATGGAAGAACATCAAAAGTATTACACAGAGTGACAGAAGCCACACACAAAAGACCAAATACTATGATTCCATTTATGTGTAATTTTAGTACAGGAAAAATTATTCTACGATGGAAAGAACGGTGATTGCCTGGGGGTGGGAGTGGAGCAGAGATTGACTAGGAAGGGACACAAGGAACTTCCCAGGATGATGGTAATGTTCTGTATCTCCACAGGGATTTGGATTACACAGGTGTATGCATTTGTTGGAATTTATCCAATGCTACATTTAAGATTGATGTATTTCATTATATGTAAATTTTATCTCGAAAGAAAAAAAAGAGCTGTAGACAAATATGGAATTTTAGCTAATGATATACATGTCCAAGTTTGTACATAATTTGGGGTAACATGTGTTGATGCATGCAACTTATTTGAAATGCACCAAAAAGTAGATTGATGGATGGAGAGAGGATGGCTGAATGGCTACATATGTAACAAAGCAAGTATAGTAAAAATGAGTGGTAGGATCTAGTTGGTGGTATATGGTGTTCACTATAGAATTCTTTCAAATTTTCTGTATGTTCAAAAATTTTTATAATGAATTGTTGACAAAGTTCTTTTACGCAGAGCATTTGTCTCTTGGATAAAATTATTTAGCCTCTCTGTAGAAGAGGAGCAGACCACTTCTCTTCCATAGATGGCTCCTAGGTATAAGCAGGTCTGATTGGGTGGATCATGGTCTTCCTAGAAGAGTGAGACTGGGTGTGGTATCACATATCTAGAGAGAAGTCATTTGTCCTCAGGTTTGTTGCCGGCCCTCTGGCTCTATGTCTGAAGGTTCTGAGGCTATTCCCAGTCTGTTTGTTCTGCTTGGTCAGAGCCTGGTGGCATGAATGGCACTCTGACTGACCCTCCCCTTAGCTTCTGCTGGCTGCAGTGCCCTGAATCTTGGTGGCCACGTCCACCCAGCATGGTGACTTGGCAATCTGTCTCCAAACACTGCTGTAAGGGTGCCCTTGCCCTGCCACAGCAGGCCCTAAAGTAGGTCTACTTGCTCTCTAGTCAGCCTCTAAACTACATAGAATCTGAGGGCAGCCTGGAAAGGTAAACCTAGGGCCTCCTTTGTGCGTAAGCATAGTGGCTCACCAAGTGGAGGCTGCCATGCTCCATTTGATGTGTGGTCCTTTTCTAGAATCTTAAATGGGGAGCAGTGATACAAGCACCCATCTGTCCTCCATGCGCCATCTAAAGTACCAGTTTCACTCTTTTGTTTCTCTCTCCATATCTGTCCTTCTTCCAGCTGTCTCTAGCACTAGAAAAGGGGTACCTTCTCATTACTTCTCAGATATCATGTCTGGCTCCTTTCCAACTCCAAGCCTTTGGCTAAGTCAATAAATTACAACGAATTGAAGTATTTTCCCTACACACTGGGAAAGCTCTTTGATCTGGGTTCTCTCAACTTGCTTAGCCTTTTGTATGTTAAAGGAGGGAGAAGGAAGGAACCTGGGCAATCTTTATTTAAGACAATAGCACATTCACATGGCTTTGTCTTATTGTTTAATCCTGTTTTGCAGATGTTGAATATTTCTTCCTTTATTCTCTTTGAATTCCTAGGGACAACTAGACAAAAGCTCTAGTATTTAGAATGACAAAATAGAAAATCATATAGATTTTAAATATATATATTACTTATATATATACATATATTACTGTGTTACAACCACTGTATGGCAAACACTGCCTTGGTTTAATCCTTGCAAGCCCACAGGGTGGGTATTACTATCTGCATTTTTATTTTTATTTATTTACATTTGTATTCATTCATTTATTTATTAATTAAATGCAGAAATTGAGGTTCCATGAGAATAAAGAACTCACTCAAGGTCAGAATCCTCACAATAGTAGGGTCAATTTTGGAAGCAACATTTGACTCCAAAACTTGCAGTCTTTTTCTACTATGCCACATCAGCATTCAAGCAAACATTTAAACCATGCTAGTGTTTACTTGGCTGTGTATCAACATTTTCCGCCATATTGTTATCATCTCGATCAATGTGTTCTTGTTACTCGCAAATGCTCTGTACTTGAATTAATCTTTTCTCCCAATTAGATTAAGATTCTTCTAAACCCAGGTTCACACACAGTGATACACTTTGACATCTGTTATTTTTAGTATAGCTTTTATCAGAAGCTAGAGCAAAATAAATACCTACTGAAGTATTCAATACCAGCTATTCATGAAAAAATATGCCCTGTCCTTGGAGTCCTCTCCATTCCACCCAAATACCACAGAAAGTACTACCCAAGCCCTGACCTCTTCTTTCCCTAAGGGAGAAGCCCTCTCCGTTTGTGTTTTCTTAACACTTTTGGCTCTTCTTCATCACAGTGTCATAGCATCTTATTAACGGTCTCTGAGTTTCTCGATGTCAGTGACTCTGCCTTATTGTTTATCTCTAGCAACTAAGCGTAACTACTATTACTGGATAGGTAGTCAAGAAAGTGCTTTTGAGTGAATCAACAAATCTAACTTTTTTCATTCATTCATTCCCTGGTTCCTTACATTTTCATTTCCCCTCAGACCTACATGTAGATCTAAATGGTCAAACAGAAGTAGTGACAAGCGAGAAGTGCCAGCAAGACTGGAGAGGCTAAGTCTTAACCTGTGACACGTGTGGTTAAGAGGCAGGACTCCTGGTCATTAGTAAAGCAAACCAAATATCTCCCAGAAATAACTCCCTGCTCTTTGTGTCATATTGAATATACAGTCCACAGTCCATATGCTTCATCTGCAACTAAATAGCCTAGATGGTTAGAATATGATCCTACCGAGGCCAGGATTCTAGATTCAGTCCCTGGACTGGACACCCTTTACTACCTGGCAGACTCATCTCTGCCAAGACAGCCTCTGCTTTACTGCTGGGAGGGGAGGATAGGAGGATTATCTTAATGAAGAACAAAGTTTGCATAACCTTCCATATCATTTGCTTTTAAATTTCTTTTTCCCATTCTACTTCCATTGCTTTCCGTAAAAACCCGTCCTACTTCCCCATTTTAATTGCAGTGCAAAGCTTTCCTCAAGTTTGGAAATGAAAAGAAAAGCTGACTAATTTTCAGTTCCACGAGGAAACTGTTCACGTGGAAACTTTGCTGGTTTAGAACTGGGTTCCGCCCAACTGCCCCAACTTGTTTCCATAGAAAATGAGAGTTTCCTCACTTAGAAGCTAGCACATCTAAGCGTGTAAGCAGGGACAATCCCCAGGTCGGCTGCAACTTTGATGTTCTTAAGCCAATCTTTGCTCACCCCGCTGCAACAGTTAGGAACAGTAAATCTGCAGCGAAGATAACTGAAAACTGCACTGAAACTGAAACTCACACTGGATAAATGTTGGAGGGTCGGGATTTCTTATTTCTTTCTAGATGATATATATTTTTAATTCAGCACAAATTTTGCAAGAATAATACCGTTGCCCAGAAACCACAGTGCTCTAATTCACTCATGGGGATGCAACACCATTCATAAACAGATCGAAAGGTGCTAGTCCAATTTGAATTACTGCATCATATGCACTCCAGGGCCATCTGGATGTGAGCAGAAAGCCACATAAATTTTCTCCTAGGCAGGCTTGTGCTGATTCTGCATGGGGAGCTCATTGCATGGAGAGAGACAGATTTGAAGAGGGCAGGGAAGCTGAGACATGCATTCAGGGGAGAAGTCCCATTTTCCACACAGAGTTGCAGGGAATCCCCTGAATGTTAACAAGCAAATCTCAAGTGTTTTTCCCCAAAAGTGGCAGAATACAAAACTGCATTTATAGATTCATGTGTTTGGAGAGTTCACACTCACCCAGAGAGGGAAGGGGAGAGAGAATCCCAAGTGTGCCAGTGAATGCCAGAAGAGAGAAGTCTACCTACCTCGCTGTCACTGTCCGGTTAACAAACATTTGCAAGACAGGCTTGGCTCTATTTCCCAAGAACCCACAAGAGGTCCATGAAATGGGTTACTTCCCTCAAGGCAGCTGAGGTTTTAATTAATGCAATAATTATTAATTAATATGATTATCAAGTTTAATACAAAATAGTTAATATAATTAACTATGTCCAGTCTCATGAGCTCATCTATTTAACTTCTTGTAAAGTGTCTTGTAATGTGTCCTAATAAAATTCTTCAAAATAACAAATTTCCACAAATAAACCTAGATTTAATTCTTTTTTTAGTTTTATTTTCTTGAGTAGTCTGAAGCACAAACCTTCTTTGAGTCTGATACCACTCAAAAAGGACTTTCTTTTTTTTTTGTTTGAGGAAGATTGGCCCTGAGAGAACATCTATTGCCAATCGTCCTCTTTTTGCTTGAGGAAGATTGTCACTGAGCTAACATTTGTGGCAATCTTCCTCTACTTTATGTGGGACGCCACCACAGTGTGGCTTGATGAGTCGTGCTAGGTCTGCGCCCAGGATCCACGGAACCAGCGAACCCCGGGCCGCCAAAGCAGAGTGTGCAAACTTAACCACTACCCCACCAGGCTGCCCCCTCAAAGAGGAATTTGAATGGCCAAACAACTACTTTTAACATAAATGTATTATTTGGGGGATAGATCTGTAGAGCTCAGTATTCAAAGGTTGTGGAAATTTTGAAGATAATTTATTACTGGTCCTCAATGTTTATTCTTATTGGCTGCTGATGACAGGAATAATAAAAATATCTTAATATGTCATGAGAATACACATTAAATTTTAATTTGAGGCTGTTTTGTTCTAGAAAACTAATGTAGCAACTTGGGCCTCACTTTCCCCACTTCTTAAAAATGAGAATTTTGTAATTTTACCTTGGTCAAAGAAAAATAAAATATGGACTGGAGAATCAAGATTTCTTTCTTAATATGCACCAAGCTTTTGAAAGTTTAAATCTAGCAATGTAATGACGTTAGGTACCCAAAAGGAGGTTCACCATATGTTTCACAGTAGTTATACATTTTCTTCCCAGTTGTAACCGGCTCCTCATCAGAATATGCCAAACTGACCACACTCTGTTCTGTCATGCAGCAAGACCTGTTTGGCATTTTGACTCAGAGAAAATGAAGAACTGAATGAAACGACTAGTCTTCATTCTCACTGGCGAACTCAACTTGAATCTGATTCTCATTTTCCACATCGGTAAGACATTTTTTTGGACCTTGACAAGCATTTAGTCATTAAACCTTAGGTCAAACCAATAGTCACACTGGATTGGAATAATGTTCAAGGCAGCACTGTAAGTGACAGGGGTTAATCTGTCACCATTGCTTTTGATGGGAGTGTAGGAGAAGGGCAGGGAAATATAACTGGCCGTAGTTAGGATCAAATTGCAGTGTCATACTTTCTGGGAAAGAAGGTGCAATAGTGGCAAAGAGATGCTTTACGGATCCACAAAACCAGCCTCTGCAGGCTCATAGATGCCAGCAGGGCATTCCTCACTGGGCCTGCTCTTTAAATCACACGCTTCCTGTAACGTGTGATCTACAATATTTCAGACTGGCTTCTCTTAAGCAAGCAGATATTGCAAACCATAGCACATTCAGGAAAGCGGTGTTACTAAATCCTCTCCCAGTCTCGACTCCTGTGGCCACAATCCAGTCAGCTTATGTCAGTCCCCTGTACTCCCTAAAGTGGCAGAGCTGAATCTGGGTGGAGATATCATCAACAGCTATGTAACTTTGGATAATTCACTTACATCTTCTAAGCCTCAGTTTCCTTATCTGTAAAATGGTATATCAAGCCAGTCCTACTTACCTCAGAGAAATGTAATGAGGATGCCATGAGACAAATGTAAAATGCTATATAAGTTGGTACTTGCTTTTATTTTGGCTTTAAAGACGGTTCTTTCAGAAGTCAAGGCCCCTCGAATTGTAGATCTTTTGGTGGTGGTGACGTGAGAAGGGCAGAGACTAGGCTCCTTGGGAACATCAGCCAATCAAGTTAACACTTTATGAAGGCACTGACCTTCTTTGCTTTGTTTAAGAAAGTGCACAAGAGGTAAAGGCCCTCTCTCCAAGTTTCAGACAGTTGGTGTGGAGAATAACCTACTCTATTAGTCAAGATAAGGTCAGTTATGCTGGAGCAACGAATGACCCCTACATCTCAGTGACTTGAAAAATAAGTGAATTTGTTGTTGAGCCAAGGTCTGGGCACCTCAGTAGTCAACTGTCCTCCATAGGTAGGATGGTTCTATGTCCTAATTCCTCACAACAGTCCAGTTTATGTCTATTGTACTGGCATAATTACCAATAACACCTTTTGCACTCCAAAATTGTCCTGGTTGGATGATAAATATTATGACCTTCCTGTCAAGGGAATAACTCAAATATTCAGGCTCCTCTAGTCTCTCAACATGAGGCTTTCACCATGGCTGGGAAAAGGGACACAAGAATATTGTAGGGATCCTCACTGCGTCATCCCAGAACTGTCATTTCAGTGTAAAGGCCATTGGCCAGAACTAGTTACATGGCTCAACTAACTGCTGGAGTAGCTGCTAAATTTAGTCTCTGCACGCCTAGAAAGGAGAAGAGAATCCGATCCAGGGGCTAATATAATGTCTTCCATGTGTACATTGTCAGAATTGAAGACATATAGTATGGAACTACTCCTCAGTGATTGCCTGTCCTGCCTGTCTGACTGTACACAGTTATGTCTAGGTGACTGAATGCCAAAACTCAAGAACAGCAAGCACGTGTTGGTCCCATCAGCCTCTCTCTGTTGGATGTTACTTATCTCCCTCTGCTGGGTGACTGAGCTCTCATCGAGATTCTTCTCTCAGCTCCCAGCTAGATATTGATTGTCACCCTTTTTTCACGCATGCCAAATTGATTGCCAGCCTATGCAATTGGTCTCTCTGAGCTCTCTGAATTGTCCACGAATGTGTTCCCTCTAACAGGGAATCTTCAAACAAACACCTCCAAAGTCTGCTTTCCTTTGAAGAACACGCTATCAAGCGTTTAGCATGACAATTGATAGATGTGTTTTTGATGTAGACTATTTTAGAGTAAATATCTATAAGCATGGAAAAGCAGCCTGAGCTTCCACAAAACTTTGTAACCTTCCAAGTTTTAATGGCAAAGAAAATGGAAGAGGTGTGGTTTCTCAATGGCATTAGTGGAAGGAGACGTCTAACGTTTCACTGCTCTTCACCTAGTAGTCGTTGTTTAAAATATCCTCACAATTCAGGATATGGCAATAAGTGGCAGGCTTGATCCTTAGATCTACACTCTACAAACTCTGAAGTGGAGAAATTTGTCAAGATTTAACAAGTGAGAGTGAAAACTGGGGGAATAAAAGAAGTCAATTTAAAATCTGCTTCTACATTAGATTAAAAACAAAAAAGGAAGCATCAGAGTAATATGCCTTACAGTGGATGTCATGAAAGTGTATTGTGTCAATCATCATAATCATCTGGCATTTGGATAGAGATGTTTCTGCCAATTACCATAAGAAAAAGGAGAGTCCTTGGGGCTGGCCTGGTGGTGCAGCGGTAAAGTTCGCATGTTCCACTTCGGCGGCCTGGGGTTCGCCGGTTCGGATCCCGGGTGCAGACATGGCATTGCCTGGCAAGCCATGCTGTGGTAGGCGTCCCACATATAAAGTAGAGGGAGATGGGCACGGATGTTAGCTCAGAGCCAGTCTTCCTCATCAAAAAGAGGAGGATCAGAAGCAGGTGTTAGCTCAGGGCTAATCTTCCTCAAAAAAAAAAAAACCTTTTTTAAGAAAAAGGGGATTCCTTCCCTTTCCTCCTTGCCTAACCAAATATCAAGCATCTTTCAGGCTCCAGTCTAAGTCCTATCTCCTGATTTCCTGATAACTTTGGTCCATAGGAGCTTCTCTTTAGTCTACTGAAAAGTGTTTTCCCTGAAACACATATAGGAAATCACCAAGAGTTCTCATTGAAAATGCAGATTCACCTGAGACCTGGTGAATCAATCTCTGGGAGTGGAGGCCAGGAATCTATATTTTTTTATAAGCATAGTCTTCTACATTAACCTATAAGAATCTCTTCTATTCTCATGTCCTCCTAAAACACTTACTCATATACTACCTGGCACTGTTAAATAATATAAAAACAATTTCACCAACAGGTTTCTTTGTTCTACAACTATTTTGTAAACTTGTTAGGGGTCCCAGTGTATATCTCTGGTCTTTTTCTATTATCCACATCACGCAGTACGGGAGTTATATACTGATTCACTTCATTTGGGGCATATTTGATGCTGAAAAATAGAGAGAAAGCACATATAGATGAATCTAATTTTAATTCCAGTGGTGGAAAACTTAAAAACAACCTCTGTAAGATGAATAATTATTCCCTAATTTATTTGTTTGCTCATTTGTCCCCTCATTCATTTATCTGTTCCTTTATTTGATAATCATCTGTTGAATGCCCACTATGTGCTTTGTGCTATAATCAGCAACTCAAAAAAAAGAAACTGCCAAGTGTGGGAGATAGGCAGACCAACAATTGCCCTGCAGTGTAATCAGTGCTAGAAGAAGATGCCATGGAAGTGAAGAGATGTAAGAGGCTAAGAGAGGCTCTCTGGAGGTGCTGACATGTGCTGAATTTTTGGAAATGAGTAGGATTTAACTTGAAAGAAAACAGATTCTCAAACATATCTGATGATTTTGTTTGCAAATTTTAAATTGCTTATTATGAGTTTTCTTAAGGACAAATACACATTAAGTATGTGCATACTAGTCTAGACGTGTATTGAAAATAAGAGCGCTTCATTTTAGTTTTGTACAGGTGTTGGTATTTTAATCAAATGCAAAGCATTTTTAATTGTTAGTAGCCAAACTAGTTAAGCCTATTTCAATTGAGTGTTTTTTTTTGCTTTTAAAGATTGGCACCTGAGCTAACAAATGTTGCCAATCTTCTTTTTTCTTCCCTGCTTTTTATTTTCTCCCCCAAATCCCCCCCAGTACATAGTTGTATATTTTAGTTGTGGGTCCTTCTAGTTGGGGCATGTGGTATGCCGCCTCAACATGGCCTAATGAGCGGTGCCATGTCCGCACACAGGATTCGAACCTGGGAAAGCCCAGGCCGCCGCAGTGGAGCGCACAAACTTAACTACTGGGCCACGGGGCCGGCCCTATTCCAACGGAATTTTTAAGTTATGTTTTAAGTTAAGTTCATTGTTTCATGGAAGTTTATTAACTCCAGTTCAAACAATGTCAACTGGGGCCTTGAGGTAATGCTCCCCCAATAGGTACATAATCATATTTGAAGCACTTGTCTCATTATGTTCCTTGTATCTGTGTATTTATTCTCAACGATTTGGGATGTTCGGGTTTTCTCCAGTATTTAGAGTTTGTGCTTGTTGACCTTGGATGTCTATGAGAATATAAAGAATAACCTCTCAGAATATCTGTTACTAAGAAAGAATTGCTCTGATAAAACTAGTAGCAATAATTGAAAAATTCCCCAACCACAAGGTTGACATTAAATGAGAGTCTATTGTCTTCAAGAAGTTCTTATCGTGGAACACAAGCTTTTATACAACAATTTTATTGCACATTTCTGCCCAATGAAAGAGATGTTGGAAATAAAGTGACTTTAGGCCAAAATAGTGCCCATTTATCCTTGAATTGTCAACGCTACAAAAAGAAAGAAGCAAGAATACTTGAGCGCAAAGGTCAGAGAATCTAGACACTGAAACTAACTTTGAAAAATAAATTTTGTTTGATTAGTGAAAGAGTCAGAGAAAGAAGAATAATTTTCAGATTTATTGTAAAAGAAAAATCCAGTAACAGAAACGAAGCAATGATAAACACTCAAAATCTGCCAAATGATAGGATTTTAAAAATGTAAATAGTGAGGGGTATTATTCTATGTTGATTAAACTGCTAGAAAGTACCATGACACCATGCGTAGATATACACAACATTACTATTTTTCATCTTAAAGCTGTGCTGCCTTGGGATTTTCAGATCCATGGTCAGAAGACCTGTCCCCTTCTCTCTCTATAAACACGAGAAACTGTGCAGACCTCTGCTTTCTGTCCATCCATGTGGTTTTACCGTAATATCGGTAAAGTCTATAGACCTACCCTGTACGCATGTCAAAAACCTAATAATAGGCAGCACATTCAACTTTCTTCCAGTCCTCTTTGCCTCCCCCAAACAAAGAAGAAGAAAAGTGCGTTTAATTGTAAAGTGCAGAGACTGCTCTCATTTGTGAAGGAGAGGGAAGGGCCCATTCTGTAGTAACTGGTTAGAACATGGGTCCCTGAGGACATAATTATCTATCTCTTGTTAGGATATAATAGGGGCTTTAAAATAATACGGCAGTTTTTCTACAGCTAAGAAATTGATTAGTGAAGTTGGGTAAATCCATTGTCAATGTTCTTCTTATGGGTGAGGATGGATGGCAGCCACAGCCTGCAACAGGGAGCTGTCATTACCACCCTGCAGTTAATTAGTATAGCTATTTGAGGCAGGAAGCACAGCAATACAGCAGAGAAAATTTGTATCCACATTGACTGGTAGCATTTTGGGTGGTGCTCATTTCCAGATTTTCCATTTGGATAGGCTGGATGATTATCACTCTGTGAAACAGATTGCTGTTGTGTTTGCTTTAACACCATATTCTCTGGGGAATTCAATATGTCCATGAACGTCTCAATGGCAATGCAACTCAGAATATTTACAGATATGGAGGGCCTTGAGCCCTCTTTGCAGTGGCTACTACTGGACCCCTGCATTACATTCTTTCACATCTCTTCTGGACCTTTGCTCTCATATTGCCCTTTTGGCAGCTATTATCTCTCTTTCTCCATGAGTTCCTATTCTATCAGATGTCAAACAAGTTAACACCAACTTTATCCTAATAGAATCTTCCTTTGTCCCCACTCTCCCTTTGCAATTTATCCACCCTTCTTTTCTCTCTTCCCCACATCACCTGTATTAAAGAGTAGTTTAATATGTTCCGCTTTCACATTTTTCCCACCAAATTAACCTCAATAACTACCTTTAATCTTATTTTTGCTCTGATCACTGTGCTCAGAGTAGTTTCTTATCAATAGACCTGAAGCCACCATACTTTTCTGAGTCTTTTGGGTTAAACATCTGCCTACATTGGCCATTCCTTCCTTCTTTAAGCTTTGCTCTCTCTTGCCTTCATGACTGTGTTCGCCAGGTTCTCCTGTTTCCTATCTGAACACTTCTCTATTTCCTACTGAGGTCTATCTCTCCCATCACCTAAAGATGGCCACATCTCAATCTCCTGATCTTTCTCTCTGCTGGCTCTCTCTTTCTCTCCAATCACATCTACTTCCTTCTTTACTTCAGAGTTCCAGATCTAAATCTCCAAGCCCAGATCTGGCTTTCCAATAAACTACTAGACAAGCTCAACTCAGTGCCCTGCCAAATGCTCACACTCAGCATATCCATATTCACCAGTCATGACATCTTTCATAGGCTCTCTGCCTTCTCCTTTCTTCTCTGTTGGGCCTGCTACTGTCTGCAGCCGTTGGCAGCCTTCCCACTCTCTCTTATGTTTTCCCTGGTGGCTCAGGAGCAGGAAGCCTAGGAATTGCATCTTCTCAGATGCCATGGCAAGCTTTCAGGTTCTTCTAATGAGGGGCACTGTCAATATTTTCATGGCTGAAAAGAAACTTGATTTTCCTCCCCTGCCAACAGTGGTGGAGACCATGTGAGCTTCGACAATATCAGGTTTTGCCACAGCTGACTGGACTCTGTACACCCGTGCCTGCCACCAGTCTCAGGGCTGCCAGGCTGCTGTGACACTGGCAGCAGTTCCCACCATTTCTCCATCTTTGGAAGCAGCAACAACCTCCTAACTCCGGACCACAATTCAGCTTGAACTTGACAGAAAGTAGAGGCTCCCTGACTTCTGCTACTTGAACCCTTCCTTTTGTTTTGCAGGCAATTACTTCCCTGGATTAAGTCCCTCTGTGCTGCAAGTACTTTTGACAGCTCTTTATTTTCCTGACTGATACTGATCCCACCATCCCCAGTCACTAGAGAGAAAAGGTCTGCAGCATCTTTTTCAACTGCTCCCTCTTTTCCACCAAAGTCCCACGACTTCCCAAGCACTGCCAGTCCTTCCCTTTCAATGTGTTCCTATTTCCTTGATCAATGTTCCTACTGTTACTGAACTTCTCTAAAAGTCTTCTAACTAGTTCCCCTAACTGGTTAGTCACTTCACCAACCTTACCTGCCATCAGGCCAATCTTCTTCAAACAATAGTTCCTACCATTTCAATAACTGGATTAAAAAACTTACATAGACCCATCCTCGCTGCTCCAAGGACAAAGAGTGAACCACACAGTGAAGCGTTTGAAATACCTCCTTCTTCTCATGGTTTTATTTCCCCCTTTTCCTCCTCATATGCCACGTTTGCAGTCAGTCTGGCTGCTTGGAACTCACTCTTGCAATATACCCCTTGTTTTCTCACCTCCAGACCTACTTCTCATTCTTTTCCCATCTAGAATGTGACTCCCCTCCACTCCCAGTGAAGTTCATCAAATCCTTTAAGAATCAGCTCAAATGTCACTGGAAGTCCCCACATCCAAACGGATTCCTGCAGCATTCTCAATCTAATCCACATGGCTCATCATACTTTTTCAGTTTTTGCATCTCAACAGGTGTGTTTTCCCCATGGCACAACATGGCTACCACAAAACTTTTACTTGAACTGTCTCCTCTATGCTGGGCTTAAATCTGTGGTTTAGTGAATTGTGAAAATCAGGAAAACATAGGACTGAGTTCACTTACGATTTTTGATCCAAACTAGAAGCTAACCTTACTGAGATGTGGGTACAAAGCTCTTATCGCAATTGAAGCCTTACCTATTCAATATTTAACGATGTACTCCAGTGAACTGCCCGAATATCTTTGCTAAACCACAGTTTTATGGAGACTATTGCTTGAAATTAGTGGATCATAGGATTAAAAATTTTCTCACATATAATTTCCCATTTGAAGACTTTCTAACAGGCAGGATCTAAGATTCTAAATGGGTAAATACATACGTATTAAGTTGAACCATATGAAATTGCTGATATTTGACCATTTTTGACCCATAAAAATGACAGTTTTATATGGTTCAACCTAATAAATACATTCAAAGAGATTTTTTGTGGCATAGTTACTTTTTACGACAGGGTCTGCTTTGGGTAATAAGGCATGAAGAACAAATACACTTAAATATAGATAAGCCTCATGGTAAAGTGTTTTAATAATAACAACAATAAGAGCAAATACCTATGGGATACTTGCTAGATACCAGCCATCATGGTAAGAATGTTACATAGATTATCTCCTTTTTTCCTCCTTATAAGAACTCAGTTTTAATCGCCATTTGATAGATGAAGAAACTGCTGCTTGTACTGGCTAAGTACCTTGCCCAAGGTCACATGGCTGATAAGCAGTGGAAGAGTTTGAAATAAAGATAAAAATCTAGAATTGCTACTTTTGACCACATTCAAAATATAAATAAATAACTACTTTTCCTCCTGGGTTCTTTCTGATTCCTCATTCCTTGGCCCTGCTGGTAACAGTAGGAAGAAGAACGAAGAGAAAGAGAATTCAAGCAAGAGCTCAAATGCCACCTCCTCCTCAAAGCCTTCCTTGACTGCTGGGGCTTTCCTCCGTTTATTGTACTACTTTCTCGTCCCTCATCTCCCCCTGCCCATTGCTTGGACTTAGCATATGTTGACTCCTTTCACAGCTCTTTATACATGTTTCAATTTCTCAATTAAATTGAAAAGCTCCAATAGGAAAGTGATCATGTCTAATGTGCTTCATTTCCCAGAGCAAGGAGCAGTCACTTTCTTTCCATCCATCCAATAGTTATTAGATCTTAACATTGCTGGGTGCAAAGAACACTAAGATAAAAGACCCAGTCTCAACTCAGAAGAGACTCACTCCTGGTTAATGGAGCATGAACAAGGGTGTCAATACAAACAATGGCACAGCTTATGTACCATGAATGTGCTGATAGCAGAGAGGTGGGCCACCCAACAATGGCCGAGGGAGGTACTAGGCAGAGAAGGTTTTAAAGAACTGAAACTGCTAGGGTGAAGCCTAGCAAGGTAAGTGAGGATTAACCAATGGGAAAACTTGAAAAAAGAATGCCCAGAAAGAGAGAGGAGCATGTGCAAAGGCACAAAAGATCCTGGAATATTTGGGTCACTGTGAGTGTTTTGTTTGGCTCAAGGACAGGAACAAAGGAAGTGGGGGAGAGAGGTAGGAGACGGAAAAGAAATAGGAAGAAGAATAAAATGAAAAAAAAGAGGTAAAATTTGTTCTTGAATTTAGGGAAATTCAGAGGAAAGTAAAAGCAGGGCCCCATGTCAACCAACAAAAACAGATAAACTCAGAGTTCCTGTTCAGTGGCCAGATGGATGTCAATTAGTTCAAGGCCCAGGCCCACACACAAAAGGGAGCTTGATGTGTGAGAAGTAGAAGAGGCATCATGACACAATATCTGGTGATTTAGAATAGATTTGGGGAAGTTGGAAATACAGTCATATGGGTACAAAAAGCTGATGAAAATAAAGAAGGTTCTATTTCTACCCGCTTTGGTAATAGAAGTTCTTTAGCTGCACAGATGGTACATTTCACCAAAATCTGATGGAAATAAATCTTCGCAGCCCTTCTGTATTAAGAAATAACGTAGAAGCTTTCTCCAGAGATGTGTCAATTTCTTGTCTAAATACAAAATAATACAAAGAAATCAATCTTTTGGAATCCTTAATTAAATAGTATTAATGCTATAGAAAAAGTGTGGTCTAACTGCAATCCAAAATGAATCACAATAAAACAAGAAGAGGTTTTCCAAGTTTGGACACATTGCTGACCTCATTCAGTGTAAGGAAGGGTCTTATTATATTTCTCTTTAAAAGTTTGTACCTGAAAGATTCAGGAAAGGACAGCTGAGTCTGGACAATAGAACAGAGCTAATGGCCACATCCAAGGTGATCAGCTTCAGAGAGAAGACATCTGCTCGTCTAACTAGGAAAATGTATTTTGATGGAAAACTAGGAGATACAGCAATGCAATATTTATGGGTTGCAACTCAAATAAAAACACCTTTTAACACGTAATTGAATGACATAACAAATTTATAATGCCTTCTACATTTCATAAATTTGCATCAAATAACAGCAAAGGGCAAGGAAACTACGCCATTGTAAACTGATTGATATGCAGCATGAAATGTGTTCGATATTTATATTCTTTCCACATCAATCTTCTATTTTTATTTATATGATCATTCCCTGACAAAGATAATATGAACAATGTCTGCAGAATTTTTATGAAGAAAGTACTAAGACAATACTATCATGCCTATATAAAAACCATCTTAATGTCTCCTGTCAAAAGCTATATTATTTTTTTCTTTCTTTTGTTTTCTGAAGGCAACCATTTCCCATTAAATTAATCCTGGCCACCTCCGAGGCATTTATGCATTCTTCTGGTATTTTTGCATCTTTGGGAAACCCTTGGGTATTCAGATTCATTATGGAAATTCCCAAAATCAAAGCAGGGCCACAGTTTGGCAGTGTAATACACCTTTCCTTTCCTAAAGTAGAACCAGAGGGCTATGCACAAATACAGTATTTCATTTTACAATTAAGTTCAGGTGAATCACTCAAACTTCAAAATGTGAAAAATGCCTTGATTACCGTTATTCAACCCCCCCGTAATTCTCCTTTATTTTTGAATGGAAACATAGCTGAAGGTGCTGGATTAGTCACGAACGGAGAAAGGTACGGCACTCCTGCGTGCAGATTCTGAAGAAAAATCTTTTCTAACACTTTAAATCTTTCTCATTTAACTAGACCATAGACTCATTCCACTGACAAATCCTCACGCCCCAGGAGATTTTTTGTAAAGCAAATTTCTACCGTCCTCCGTGCCCTCTCCCTTACACACGGGAGCCATAACACTGAAGAAAACTCTGTGGATTCAAGTGGAGGCCCCAGAACATAGCTTTACAATCAAAATCATGCTTTACAATGGGTACTGCTTCTCACCTGCCACTTAATTTGTCGGGGTCATACAAGATGGTAAAAAATGAAAGAGCAGCAAATCAAAGCTCGTAATGGAGGGCGAGGAAGGGCAAGGTGGAGAGTATTTTCAAACCTTCCTAAGTCCTCTAACTCAAGTCCATATTTCTCCAGGAGGCTCTCCTTGACCTCCCAGATCTCATTGATTTTTCTCCATCCTAGCAACTCCTCCAGCATCTGTTATCTGTAACACTATTCTGTCACTCACATCCTGTCTTCCATTGTCCTCTACAATCGTCCTGGGTGTGTATCCTGTGGATACCCCAGTCCAAACAGAACGTGGTCATCCAACTCTTCATCCCATCCAGCTTTCCTGGGAGAGCACACAGCCCCTGCTCAGCAGGGCCTACCAATCAGGTTGTCTTAGGAAGCCACAAGAAGGAGACCTAAGTCTTGGGGGAATACTGCCTTATTTTTCTTCTGTTTTGTTTTAAAGGCAAGGCTCATCAGAATGTTTGCATACTGGCTGTTTAGGAGTTATCTTCCCCAGGAGACAATGTGTTATTTGCATAAAGATCACAACAAAGAGGTACAATGCAAACTGGTTAGGACAACTAGCTCTGGTTCCAGAAAGCCTGGGTTCTACTTCTACCAGAATTAATACCTCTGTGCCTCAGTGTCCTCACCCCCAAATCAGGAGTAAGTATTCTCGCTACATCTTAGACAAGGTGTGAGGATGACAGGAATTTAAAGGATTTAAAGCACTTAGAACTGGACACAAGTGCTCTGTTGCTTACACGCTCAATAAATGTAGAGTTATCATTTGTTCAGTGGCCCAGAACAATTATGAAAAGCCTTGAAAGACAGGCTCCTAAGGCTCTTTTCCAGTTTGCTTTTAGAGGCCGGAGGAACACAAATCTTCAGCTCTAGTAATTCAAGGGAAATTTTATCTTGAAAAGAAACTACCTCATGGTTGGCATTATACAAATCACCTTGTTGATATTTGAAAGTCAGCCATTAGAGGTTTCTTTAGCTTAATTATTGCTTCCTAAAATGCAAAGACTCTTGGAAGAAAAACACATTAATGAAGGAAATGAGCCTGGCTATGGGAATGAAGATAAAACTGAAGTCGAATCCTATTTCTTGTACCTTTCTATTGTATCTTATGATATTATGAAATTTATTTAACTTCTTTTTTAGCAACTAAAAAGTAGGGATAGCACACTGGGTTGCTCTTTGGAGTGGAGATAATATAAGGAAACCACATGGTAGAGTGCCTGGTGCAGAGGAGGCACTCATATTGCAGCTCCTGTTTATTTTTAACATTTCAACTCACTGTGAGGAGTTTACCAGATTTTTCTGAAGCAAAAGTTAATTAATAGTGAAGGGTGGCAGGATATGCCACCACAAAATATGATGGCAGGAGTTCAGGACATGCCGCCTCAAAATATACTGCTTTGGTATAGTGATTATTTTGAGCTGTAGGCACTTGAAAAACAGCAAATGCAGGAGAGGTTTCCTCCGCAATCCCCGTATCTATCTAAAGACAGATCCTCCGCAAGGAACTCATTTGTTACCAATCCCCTTTCTGGGGGTTTCATCAATAGGCAAGATTGACTCTTGTCACAAGAGAAGAGACTAGAAGTCGACACCACACCCAGACAAACTTTGTCACCAACTATCACACCTCCTATCTATTCTTCTAAGGGCCCATTCAATCTTCCCTAAAAATCCTAAAAAAACTTTCCCCTCAGAGAGCTTCATTTGCCCTCCCCTTTCCCTATTAAGATGGTAGTTAATCCTGAATTCTAAAGCCACCTCTTTAGTTATTCATTTTTCCTGGGCATTTCCGTGTAGACACGAAGTATATATGTTAATTAACTTCTGTTCATTTTTCTCTTGCTAATCTGTCTTTTATCAAGGAGTCTTAGCTAGAATTCAGAAGAGTAGAGGGAAAATTATTTTTCCTCCCCTACAACAGGGGCTTTTGATAGAGGAGACAGAGAAGAAAAGAGGAGGGAAGTGGAGGTCACTGGCCAGTGGTGTGGAGAGTCACCTCAGCAGGAGGAGAGTGACAGAGGAGGACAGCTAAGCCTGAAGCCAACTTCACCTGCTTTGAATGCCAGGGCCTGGCCTGTCTGTGACTTTGTCTCTCCCTTCACACATTTTTACATCCTAATTAAAGTTACTTAATTAAGTTCTGGGAAAGAGTCCTCCAAAAATTCAGCCCTGAACTCTGATTCCTCCCTGACCTTGCATCCCTAGAAAAGAGTGATGAAGTCACACAAGATTGAGCAGGAGGCATTTTGATTGTCCCCCATATTGCAAGAGGAATGCTAGCCTCAACTCTAGTTCATACTAGGTGTACCTAATCGTACTCAGAAAGTCAAGAAGCCTGCCCAAACCAACAAAACCCAAGAGAAGGAAGCCTATTATTTGAAAATGCAGCTAATTGCAGATAAAATCACAATGGAATAAGGGTTAAAATGTACTCATCTCTGAAATGTGTGATAATTACTGTCAAAGACAAATCCTCCACTTATGTCTCCTGGTTTACCCTTTTTTAGTGATATTCAAAAATTCCTCCCTGGGTCAGACCCTGCACACTGCTAAGGGAGCTGTGCTGGTATCGGCTGCCTGCTTTCTTGTCCTGGTCCTGTCACTTACCAGCCGTGTGGCCTTGGGCCAGGTGTTGCCTCCCTGTGTTTCAGTTTCCTCACTGGTAGAATTTGCCTGTCACAAAACAGCTGCTCAATAAATGTTACATCCTGGCTAATTTAACTGAAGTTTTTATTGACTCAACAAGTATTTATTAAGCATCTACCACATATTTAGTGCTGCCCTAGATATCAGGGCAATTAAAGACGACTTTGAATGAATCCATCTTTGTTCAGCTGAAGGTAGGAAGGTTGCTAAGGAAAATAGTGTAAAGAATATTAAATGATAAGCTACAGAATTTGGACTTGATCCTATGGCTAGATGAGAAACAATGAGGATTTCAGAGGAAAAACTACCTAACTAAAGGAGTGTTTCTGTGAGGTGAGTCCTGTGGCAGTCAGTTGGAGGCAAGGGGCCATTTGGTCCAGATGGAAGATAAGCTGGATGAAGATTACGGTAGGAAACAGGAGAGGAGAAATAAAGAGATGTATAAAAGAGACATTTTCAGGAGTCAACAGGACTCAGAGACTAGTACACGAATGAGTGAAGGAGAAGGAAAACCAGAAGGGACTCTATGGGGTTGGGTGGGGCTCTACAGTTTCCCCCACAGAGAAACATTAAGATAGGAAGCTGGTTGGGGCCTAAGACAGAGCAGGTTGGTTTTTAAATTTTATTTCATTGTATTAAAAGCCTTCTGCCCTTTAGGGACTAAAAGCCCAGGAGAATAGAACTTATTCAAAATAGAGAGAATGCAGTGAGCTGCATTCAACATGCACAAGACACCGATTAGGCAGAAGGCAGGCCGTGTGAATAATTCTGCCTCAGGGGGTCAGGGATGTCCTCACAGCAGAAAGTAAAAGTCTGAGTGGGATCATGAAAGGTAGAGAGGCATCTACCAAACAGACAAGGGAGGAAGGTTATTTCAGGCAGAGGGAGCAGTGTGTGCAAAGAGGCAAGGGTGGAAGATGGGAGATCCCACGGAGAATGTCGGAAAATCATCCCCATCGCACCAGGTGGGGCCGTGTCAAAAGCTACCACCCTTAATAATGACACAAACGCCAAGATAACCTCCCCATCCACTGCAAAGCCCACACTAAACCTCCCTCCAACACACCCCTTGAGGAAGTCCTGGTGAAATGAACAGTTTAGACTGGCCTTCTGTTCCTTGAAGGGGGAACCGATCAGCTGCCCATGACAGGAGCAAGGATTTTTGATGCATTTTGCATTTTAACATTTCGAAAACACTGCCCTTAGAGGAGAAATAGGTCACAGGATGAAGATTTTATTGGAAAGAAGCATAGACATATTCAATGCCTAGAAATCTGGGTTCCCCAGAGGGGAGTGAATTTGGGTTTGGCAGGAGGAAATTGGATGCCACGGGCCTGGAGGCAAGGGAGGCCCAGAATTGAACAAGTGGGTCCCTAGAAGAGGCAGTGAAAAGGAAGAAAAATATTCTTTTGTCTACTTTAGATTTTTCCTAGGGCTGAATACATGTTAGAAAGTTTATATCAAAAGCCTTGATGACAAATTTTCCAATATATTTCTATTTATGTGTGTACATATGTATATACATACATATATGCGTAGCTACATCCACACACGTATGTATGTATGTGTACGTACATGCTTGTTGTTGGTAGTGCTATGAAGTTGATTCGGACTCCCAGTTACCCTCTGTACAACAAAGCAGAACCCTGCCCTGTCTTTTTGTGCCATCCTGCCATCTTTCCAGCTATATCAGACAATGCTCCCCTATTATTGATAAGATTTTCATGGCTAATTTTTTCAGAGGTGGGTGGTCAGGTTCTTCTTCCTAGTCTGGCTTAGTCTGGAAGCTCCGCTAAAACCTGTCCACCATGGGTGACCCTGCCGGTATTTGAAATAACAGTGGCATAGCTTTCAGCACCACAGCCACAAGCAGCCACCACAGTATGACAACTGACTGATGGGTGATGTGGTTCCTTGACCAGGAAACGAACCCGGGCCACCACAGTGAGAGTGCCGAATCTTAATCATTAGACCACCAGGGCTAGCTGTATGTACATGTACATCATACTTAATCCATGGGCTATATTTGTTGTGCAAATTTTACTTCTTGAGCAAGATAAAGGACAATGGTATGCCTCCTTCTGAAATGACCCCTAATGATCCCTGCCTCTTGATATTTATACCACTTGATGTCTATTTCTTTTGAGTATAGGCTAGACCAAGTGACTTGCTTCTAATCAACAAAATACAGTCAATTTGATGGGATGTCACTTCTGTGATTACTTTACAAAAGTCTGTGGCTTTTATCTTACCAGTAAACTCTCTGTATTGCCTTCTCCACTTGCATGCTTTGATGAAGCAGACTGTTATGTTGAAAAGGCCCATGTGGCAGGAAACAGAGCTGCCAATGCCCAGCCTCCAGAAAGGAAGTGAATCCTACCAATAGCAAGTGAGCTTGGAAGGTAGTCCTTCCCCAGGGGAGCCTGGTAGTGACTAGTGCCCCAGCAGACACCTTCAATGCAGCCTGTGAGAGACCCTGCAACAGAGGATGCGACTAAGCCATGTCCGGATTCCAGACTCACAGAAACTGGGAGGTAATAAATGGGTGTGCTGTTTTCAGGTACAGTTTTGAGGTAATTTATTATACAGCAACAGATAAGTAGCATAAGGGCCAAGTGTTAAAAACATATCCTCACCATTCAAACAAGGAAAATTGTCAAGTTTTCACCATATTGACACTTGCCAGCATTTTTTCATACTGTCTCATAGGCCTGTGAATATGTTTTTCTCATATGTTTTGATATATATTCTTTTGTAATTTATTTATAGTTTTTCATCCTGTTCCCTTCTCTCTTTGTTTCTTTTTTAAGTAAGACTTGCTTGCAAACCTATCATCTTCTTTATAATCAAGAAGAACTTCTTTCCAATGCAGATCGTACACCCAGGACTAGCTCTCTTTGATGTATTTAATGCGCATCCTTTATATTTGGGACACATATGCATGTATTAATTGCTTCTCACTGACATGACTATAAACTATATGAGAGCATGAAGTATATCTAATCATAGAGTGTAAAGATCTATGACCCAAACAGAATTGCTTGTACTTCATAGCTACTGTTCGAGCTCAAAGGACTCTTAAAAATAACTCACAAAAAGAGAAATTAATGAATGTCTTCACTTACTGCACAAATTTGTAATAAACAAGTCATATAAAAACAAACTTTCTTTCTCTATATGTGTTTTAGCAGAACATAAGCTAAGGATGATAACCACTAGACATTCACAAGATATCAAAATAGAATAATTCAAAGAGAAGTTATACTCATAGCTCATAGTTATCTAAAAATATAGTATTCATTATGGAATAAAATAATAGACCTTAATAAGCAAATGTAAACTATGGCATTTTGTTTAATTCTGAAAATTTAGTGGTAACTTATCTTTTACTAAGGATAAACAAAGCATTTTTTAAAGATGTTGAAAACCTCATTTACTTGTATTTAGTACACTAAATGTGGAAGAAAGTTATACACTTATTTTAAACAATTACAATTTCCCTTTATTGAAAACAACAGCTGTGGAAGAAAGTAATTAAAATGATTTACTATATAATCATTCTATCATTATATGCTATTTGGAAATAAAGAAGCAAAACTGAGTGGCTTTCTTGCTTGCACTCATAAAAGAAACCTGTTTTATCAATCTTCTCCTCTTATCTATCAACTGTACATGAATAACAGCTTTGTTAATTTACGAGAGAACATTTTATGATCTGTTTCCTTGCATTTTGGAACTCATTCCCCACTGCCTCATACAGCTGTTTATTATGTGTACCTAGCCCCACATACCATGTCACAAAGAGATCCAGCACACATCTTCCTGGAGTGATAATGCATTTGACTACATGCCACAGAAAATATGATGATGGTTCTGAAAAGATAACCAAGTCTTATACTTGTCATGTATTTATGACTATACTTTTAGGTGTTTTGCAAAGAATGATAATACCAGGTGAATTAGTCCAATTACTACCCTAGAGAAAAGGACAAAGAAAGTGAGTTTTTCCCTTCATTTTACCATCCTCATTACCATCCAATTTTCTCCAACTTATTCCCCTCACTGCCTTTTGTGGTTGAAGTATGATGTTGCAAGAAGGTTTAAAAACAGGCAAATACCCAACACTTTTTTCCTACATTGAGTAAAATGGTTCTCAGTGTCAGTATCTCCAGAGATGACTAAATTCTGGCTGATGTCTACAGCGTAAAGCTATCAGTCAGCTAGCATATGATCTATATGATCCATGTTTATTTGCCTTTCTTTTTTCCTTCCAAGGATATTTATGATTTTTTAGAAAGCAAAGGCTTCTACTTTGCACACTGCCAGAACGAGAAAACTAAGATCATGCCATTCAAGGAAACATGACTCTATGGTAGAAAGAACTGTGTAGGGGTGGTGAACAAAGCATTACTTCTAGTTTCTAAGTCCTTCAGTATCTGAGAGGTGTAATAAATTGTCGGCAGATGCTGCTGGGTGCTGTGGGTAGAAGTGAGTTTTAAAGCAGAACCTGATACTCCGTTAATTACAGCATCAACACTCCATTAAATGTTAGCAAGGAGCAGGCCTTCAGAAAAATAAGACCATGAGGAGTGAATGCAGAACTTCCTGAGTAACAATAGCCCCAAATTAACGGGAACAGAGGATTTCTAGCACAGTGTATTAGGATATTTTCACTGGAGCCACAAAAGACTGAATGAAGTTCATTCTTGAGCTCCAGGCTATGGTGGTCATTGCGGGTCTGCCCAGTGATGACTGCACATTTCTCATCGTGGCCATGTAAAGTCACAGCCAACTACAATTGTTCTAACTTTTTGTAAAGAACACAATCAGGGGTCATTGTGGACTTACTTTCCAGAAATTTCCCAGGCCTTAAGAAAAATAAAAAGCATTCCAGAAGAAGGTAATGAAAAAGAGCTTAGGAATTCAGAAAATTGGCTGCCTTTCAACTTAAAGGATGTTTGCTACTCTCCTGAACAAACTATGGAAACTTCTTGGGAGGAGAAAGGTGCAGCTTTCTTTAAAGGCATTTAAACTTGCTTTATCGCATTTCACTTATAGGTCCAGGCATTTTAAGTGAAAAGAGGGCTTGTCTCAGAGGCTGAACTGATTTGAGAAGGCCAGGGCTGCTGGAGGCGCCCAGGGAACTATCCTTGGTGCTGACTTCACATTCCTTTTGCTACCTTTCCTGCGTGTTATTTTGATCCTAATCTTTCCACAGATAAAGTCCTCATCACTCCAGTCCATTGTGCTCATTTGATACACACTGCCCCTTTGATAAATATTTTTAGCTGTTTCCCAACCAGGGATCTAGCTAGAACTCTAGCATCACGCCTGACTCAATTCTGTCCCCTTTTGCCCTGCCCTACTGCTGTCTACCTCACCCTGGGTACCTACCAGGGCAGTTTACTCCAAGGCTCCCTAACAGGGAGTTGTGATCATGTTGTTGAGTGGGGGTAACATACTCACTTACTTGGGGCTAAAAGCATTCAGGAGGCCAAGACATTCAGCAACAGGCCAGCATATTTCTCCTCTCAGGCAATAACAGTGACTCCCTATACCTACTTTTCCCTTGAGCTGGTAACCAAGAAAATGACTCATGACATCAAAACTATCACAAGCATAGAGATCTGATGGTTCTACTCAGACACATAAGTTCACACACATTACAAGCATGTAGTACCCATGAGCCACATGATATACACCCTGGAGTTTCTTTTTCACTCAGTGCAACTCCTAATTTAAATCATTATAGATTATAAGTCACTAAACACAACAATTTACTGGCACTTATATTCCAGACCCTGTTCTAAGTGCTTTTCATTTGTAAACTCATCTAATTTTCAAGATAATAATCTCTAGAAGTAACTATTATTATTACCTTCCATTAATTAGATGAAGCAAATGAGACAGACAAGTTAAGTGACTAGCTCAAGGCCACACAGGCTGTAAATGGTGGAGTGGAATATGAACACAGGCAATTCAACTCTAGTGTCCCAACTGCTTCACATCCCTGCAACTATATAGGGAGCTTGTACAGGCGACTTGTGTCTTGGAAGGGAGGCTAGACTAGAACTCTTCCATTTCTTCCAGTTTAAAACTTTTGTGATTCTAAAAAGAGTTTTTTGGGTTTTTTTTGCTTAAATGAATGGTAGTTTCCAAAAATGTGTATTATTTTCTAATGTACAATTTTTTATATATGATAATTATAATTCATTTAAAATTACTCAATTATTTAACTTCTGTTCAGTTATTCAAAATTTGCACTTCTATATTTGTTTATAAAATACTATATGCATAGCATTACACTGAATCTCTATTTGTATGTTAAATTTATTGATCTCACAATAAAACTCCTAGAGGGAATTATTTAACATACCTCAGAATATATTTTCTCAGGGACCCAGAAAATTTAATAATATAAATTACTATTATTTGCAACATTTCCATTCTTACAGAAATAAAAACAAATAAAATATTCCAAATAGGTGAACTTTTCAGACAACTATGAACTACCCATTAAATCAAGCAAAATTTTAAAAATCTTTTGGTAATTGTTTTCCTAAAATGGACCACATACTTTTAAGTTTTCTTGGTATGATCTGAACATAATTTAATATTTTTAGGACCATTTAGAACTGTCGCTATAACTGAGTACATATAATTGCTGAGTATATATATCAGTTGCTGAGTATATATAATTTTCCTGTCCCTTTTCTAATTTGTTATTTCTCTGAAACTGTTATTACCATACTTGCCTATAACAGTTATTTATATCCATACAATATTTTCCTTACTGGATGGCTATGAACTTAGAAACTTAAAACCAAGTTGGTTAACAATGTATCTAAAATAGAAGCAAACTAATGAGTAAAAAGCAAAGTACTCCTCAAAAAATAAAGTGAGTGCAATTTAGCATACGGATCCTGAGGTGTTTGTTTTCACTGCCACAAAAACCTTCTGATCCTTTTTTATATTCTCAGCTGTGCTCTAGGAAGTTGAGCTCACCACAAAAGTGATTTTCATATACATTTTACAGCCATATCAGCAGTGTAGCATTAACTATAGTAATGACACTTACGGGTATTTAATGTCAGATACTGTGCTAAGTATGTCACATGCATTATAATGTTTTCACTTTCCATAACTTTCTGAAGTGGGCATTACTGTCCCTATTTGAAGACTATCCTATAGAAGTTACAGAGGTAAAGCAACTTGCCCCAGACCAGTAAGAACACGGTGGAGCAAGAATTCAAACCCAGGTCTTTTTAACCCAGAGTAACACTAACCACTACTTAATTGTGTGGGGAGAACGGAAAGGTTTATTTGGGGAAGAAAAAGTTATCAATGGATAATAACATAACTGTAGATCCAATTCACCTTTTTATAGGCTGTCTTAGTCATCTGGCTGTTGTAACAAAATACTACAGACTGGGAGGCTTGTAAACAACATTTATTTCTCACAGTTCTGGAGGCTGAAAAGTCCAAGATCAAAGTGCCAAAAGACTTGGAGTCCAGCGAAGACTAGCTTCCTGGTTCATAGATGGTCACATTTTTCACTGTGTACTACATGGCGGAAAGGGGCAAAGAGCTCAGTAGGACCTTTTTTTTAATAAGAGTACTATTCCCACTCATGAGGGGCTCCCCCCTCATCAACTAATCACCCCCCAAAGGCCCTACCTCCAAACACCATCACACTGGGGACTAGGTTTCAACACTGAATTCTGGGATGACACAATCATTCAGTCTGTGGTATGATCTAATGCTAATAAGGCTGAATCAGTCAATATTTACTGAGTAGCTACTGTGTGGATTTCAATAATAAATAGCTTCTCAGGGCCCTGAAATGTGTGGTTCTGGCCCCATCTAATAGTACAGACTAACAATTTCCCCCATGGCACGTCAGGCTAGTCAAGGGGAAGCAGAAGGAGAAAGGAAAGTGGGGCAGGGTACACACTGCCCCAAAATGCTGACTGTTCATTCCCATTTGTTTTCTTGCTTCAAATAAGCCATAATCGACTTTGGAAACCTATTTGACAAAAAGAAATGTTAACAAGGATTTTTCTAGTTATATAGCTTACCCCGTCAGAAAAGAAAATATCCCTCGGACCCTGGTGAGATCGGCTACCCAAATCAAGATAATCCTCTTAGCTATGTACACAGCTGTCAATGCAAACAGGTGCCTGCAGAAGCCGTTAGGCAAATCCTCTTCCTGCACAGAAATAGTGAGTTTCAGAAACACGCTCCTTAGTATACATACACAGAAATGTGTTCCCTGGCATATACATACAGAAATGTGTTCTTTGGTGTAGATTAGGTTTCACAGAAGAAAATAAGTTTGATCACTGAGAAATTTTTTCATCAAATCACAGAATCAGAGAATTGATTTTGAGATGGGAATGACTTTTGGGGTTATAGAGGGATGGCTAATGATGGAGCATTGAGGGTGGTGGCTATTCTTGGGGTGATGAGTGAGCACCTGGACACCAGATTCCCCTACCAGGGTCTCACACTTAACGCCTGCAGGGGTGGGCAGGAAAGCAAGTTGAGGGACTGGCCAGGGGAGCATTCCGGTCCCACCTCCGTCTGATCAGGCCTGCTGTGGGAAGTGAATCCTGTGTCAAAAGATCACTCAATTCTCAAGAGAAGATAGGAATCCAGATTTTACAGATACCTTGAGATTTTAAAATAGAGGAGGGGATCTGTGATCTGCTTAAGCTCCCAGGCTGTCAACTTCATCTCTGACCCAGAAGACAAGCAGGTAACTCAAAAGATAAATATAGAATATTCTGACTGGCCATTTGGATGAAGCCAGGTTAACACGTAAAAATCCTGCTAAGATGCAAAAACTAAGCTATTAAAAACATCAGTTGTTTATTTTAAAATCATAGTGCAACAGTCAGGTACAAGGTGAGTCTTGGGGACAGAGGAAGAGTCAAGGAGATCAGCCACACATGTTTTTTGCTAAAAAAAAAAAAAAATACCTCTTCACCCCAAAAAACAAATGTGTGCTTTTACATTTTGATGTGGCCATTTGGATGGCATGGGATCACAACAGTAGCTTCCAAATGTTCCCCTCGATAGAACTACCACACTCAATGCCCCACGGCAGTAAACGGAAGTCCCCACAGTCAGCACCAGGACCAAGTGCAGTTCAGTAAGTGGCTGTTTTCAGAGAATGGTAGTGAGTGCTGATTAGTGTCTTGGCCAGTGGGAAAGTGGAAAAACAGGCAGTCTATTAGTTTTCTGTAGAAATTTTTGATCACAAACCAAGCAGCTTAAAACAACGGAAATTTAACTGCTCACAGTTCTGGAGGCCAGAAGTCCAAAATCAAGGTGTCAAGGGGCCACACTTTCTTAGCTCTGGGAAGGAATCTGCTCCTCACCTCCTCCAGCTTTCAGTGACTGTTGGTAGTCCTTGGCTGTGGCCACCTCTCCCTCTGCTCTGTCTCTACATTGCCTTGTCTGTCTGTCTTCTCTTCTGTGTGTCTCTCTTATAAGGATACCTGTGATTGCATTTAGGGTCCACCCAGATAATTCAGGATAAGCTCTGTCTCTCAAGATCCTCAACTTAATCATATCTTTTGCCATACAAGTAATATTTACTCTTTTGCCATATAAGGTGTGAGATAATAGAAAATATATATTGGTCTCTGCCTCCAGTTCCTGGCACAGAGCTCCTAAAACTCCTGTAAATTCCAAAATGATACGAGTACTAGGAGCATCTTTTGTTCTAGTGAGATGATTCTGGGTGGGCTTCTGTATGGCTCCTGGATGGGGGCTGGTCACCAGAAAGATTAAGCCACGATTAGAAGGTTGGAATTTTCAGTCCCATCCCCGATCCTCCAGAGAGGGAAGAGGGGCTAGAAATGGAGTTAATAATTGATCGTGTCTATGTGAGGAAGCCTCCATAAAAATCCCAAGAGCACGGGTTTCAAAGAGCTTCCAACTGGCGAACACATCCACACTGGGAGGGTGACTCACCCCAACTTCACGGGACAGAAACTCCTGTGCTCAGACCTTCCCAGACTTCACTCTATGTATCCATCTGGCTGTTCATCTGTATCCTTATCATATTATTTAATAAACTGGTAAATGTGAGTGTTTTCCCTAGTTCTGTGAGTCACTCTATCAAATTAATCGAACCTGGGGGGGGGCACAGGAACTTCTGATTTGTAGCCAAATTGGACAGAAGTTGTGGGTAACCTGGGGACCCACTACTTGTAATTGGCATCTGAAGTGAGATGGAGCAGCATTGTGGGGCTGAGCCCTTAATCTGTGTGATCTGACACTATCTCTAGGTCCATAGTGTCAGAATTGAGTTGAATTGTAGGACACCAGGCTGGTGTCACAAAGAATTGCTTGGTGTGGAGAAACCCCCCAACATATTTGGTGACCAGAAGTGTCAGAAGTAAAGTGTTCTGTGGGAGTAGTAAAGGGGACACACTGGGAAGAAACACACAGTAGGGAAGAACTCGGTCTTCCCTACCTAGGAAAGAAAACAGTTTTTCCTTTATACAGGGTGATATTCACAGGCCCTGAGGATAGGGCAGAGAATGTCTTTTGGGGAGCCAGCATTCAACTCACTACAGGTGGAGAATTGCGGCAGATAGCAGAGATTGCAGAAGATCTCCAGAAGCCTAGAGCACATCACAGGATCTCAAGTCTGGGAAACTTGAGGGGTTTTATAGGATTTCAATAAATTAATTCAAGTAGACAAGATCAGGAAGTGGTCACTGAGACTAGGGTACCCATGTGACTGAATCTGGAGGAGAAGGTACGGGCAGCTGCTGGCTTAGGAGTCCTGTCCACAGCCTATTTCCATTCACAAGGGCCAGAGGGGTCCTGGAGCCATGGGTAAGAGTCTGACCATGGGTTATTAGGCACCTCAGCTGCAGGTTTCAGATCAGCTGAACTGCTGCGTGGCAAATGGACAAGTGCAGATGAAACTGATACTGCTGAGAAGTACATTCAATGATCTAGTATAAATCTCCACAGTCTTGGAAGATTTTATTTTAGGTGCTGGAATTCCGTAGGGCAAATCAAGACAAGTTCTTCTGGCTTACTTTCGCTAGTTAACTTCTAAAAGTAAAGGGATATTTTAAATCATTTGAAAACAACCCTTAACACATCCATATGGCTCAAGTTTTCTTTTAGGCTCAGAACCCCTGATCTTGAACTTGAGGCAAGAGTCCAACTGCCTTAAGATCATCCACGACTAAACGCTACAACAATTCTGCACATGCAATTGCACAGCAAGCTTTAGCCCTGATCTAGGAGTTCAGATACCATGAGATTAGGAACACGTCATCCCACCACCTGTAATGTGAACACCCTGAACGTCTACTTGAGATTATAACCCTGAGGGAGCAGAAGAGCAGACCCTCCAGGGTCAGGTCTGGACCATGGAGTGCTGAGCCCAGAGCCAGGGACAGCTATCAGAGAGGCTGATATTGGCATGTCCCCTGGTGGCAGGCCATCACCAGCGAACTCTGAACACTAGCACTGTAAGCCATGAAGTTTGCAAGACCAGCAGAAAGTTCACTGTGGACTCTCCTTAGGGAGAGTGGTCATGAGGAAAACCCGTTCCATGGACAGCTTTGTTTTCACTCTTTGCAAAAAATTTTTCAACTATTTTATGATTTATAGACAGTTTACTCAACATTTAGTGAAGAAGCATTAAGAATAAAATAGAACATGCCAGTAAAATTCTAAATAGAAATAAGAGGGGAGAAGTCTGTCTGTGAAACTGTGTCTTAAGGAATATATGGAAAGAAATGGAATTCTACTATTTTTCTGAACAATTTACATAATCTGAGACCATGGTATTAAACTTTGGCAGACAAATTCCACCTGGGGTAGGACATTGTTAAAATGCAGACACCAGGACTCTAGCTCCAGAGTTTCTGATTCTGATTCAACAAGCACCTCCCAAGTTATTCTGCTAGAGGAGGTCAAGGAACCACACTTTGAAAAACGCTTCCCTAAGACAGATGGGTGCTAAAAAATTAACACGAGTTATTCGGAAAAAAACTATTCATAACAGGACAATATTACATATTAATGTACCATAAACTCAAGTTGTTGATCACACACAATTAGCTCAGGGATTTTAAACGTATTTGGAATTTATTTTAAACATATCCTTAATTTGAAGGATTCTTGACTTGATTTTACTCCCTCCAAACACTGCTTTTAAATTCTATATCCTCTTTACTCAGAATTGACATCCTAAACGTTTACAGAGGAAAACTATTTAAACCACTTTATTCGTTCGGAAGTACATCTAGCATACCTTAATTAACAGAACAGACAATTATTGAAAGTGTGCTATACTCTTCAATCTTCAATCTTTTCTTAATAAAAGTCTCTCTGGGAAGTCATGGGCTATAAATACTCCTCGCGATCCTCCTTCAACTGGTCCTTGTGCATTTATCCTTCTCTAGTATTTCTCACATCCTACACTAAGATGCACTTATAGTCATCCCTCAGTATCTGTGGGAGATTGGTTCCTGGAACCCCCAGGGATGTCAAAATCCAAGGATGCTTAAGTCCTGTAAAAGTATAAAATGGCTTAGTACAAAGAAGACAGTTGGCCCTCCCTATCCACGGGTTTCTACATCTGCAGATTCAACCAACTGAGGATCAACTGGAGGGCCAAGTGTATTTGTGAATGCCATCTATCCCACTGGACTACACCTTTCAGAATCAGGGCTATGGCACTCCCCATCCTTGTATATGCCCTCAGAACTGCCTTGAACAAGGTTGGTATAAAGAAAAGTTTAGTGAATTCACTTAAATGGGAAGTATTTTTTTTTTAATACCAGAACTAATTACATACTTTGTTTTATGATATACATGTGTACTTTAAAAACCTGTTTAAGTCTACCAATTTGGTTCTAGAAAGAAATTGTTTTCTCAAGAAGCAAAGAAAAATAAAAATGTATACAGCATATTGCCAACTTTTGAAAGAATAATGAAAGTTAACGTGAAAGGCCATCTCATCTCAGACATCTAGGTGTAACCAGACAGCAATAAGAATGAGTTCCTTTACAAAAGAGAAATGATTCAGATATATTTGAAGTGGGAGGTTGTGAAGAGTTAGGCTGGTCTCCTTTTCTGATTCCTGCTATATGGACAACATTACCAGCTACACGAAATTTCTCTATTTCTCCAGGTCATATAAAATTAATTGAAAGTTATTGAATTTTCTCCTGGATAATTTCTAGGCTATTCATTCAAATTTGGAGTAGATAAGGGGCTTGGAGCGGCCTCAGTGCAATGACAAATGTTAAGTTAAGCAAAAGCAGCATCCTAAGAATAGTGATGATTCCTATGAAATACCCAAAAGGAGTTTTGCATATTTCAGATTCTTTAGTGGAGTACAAATGCACATTCCACATGTGGCATCTGTGAAATTTTGAAAAGGAGATGCTCTTTACCTCTCTCTGAGTTGCTTTGGAAACAAAGTTGGGGAAAAAAAAGGCAAACTGTATAAGGAGTGCTGAGGGCTCAGTAAGATATCTCTTACACAAACTTGACCTGGAACTGGAAAAGATCATGCCTTCCCTCTGTAATAAATCATAAAATAGGAAATCGCAAAGTCAGTCATTGTAATGGTACTGATTACCCATTTTGATGAAAACAAGGACTGGTAGCGATTATTTCAGTTAAAATTCTGATGCTGATAGTCTTAAAAGCAGGAATTCTGCAAGTAATTTTCATTTATTGTGTGAACTTTAAGAATATTCATATCAGGATTATTTTTCCTATCTCCTACACTTATTCAGTAGAGAGATACTTTGACATATTTATGCATATAAAAATATATGTATATAGCAATGATGTGGTTATTATTCTGAGATATAAACTAAAATTATTTTTCTTATCTGAGTTGAGGTTTAACTCAGTTCCATTTGAGAAAAATTTGCTTTGCTTCATCTGCCAAATGAACTTCTACAAAATTACATGAGATAAAATATACACCTCAGGAAAGAACCAGCTTGATCAAACATTTGACTAATGTACTCAGCAGTGAACATATACAAGTCTTTTGTTCTCTATTGATTAAAACTGCAAACATTGACTCTTTTAAATAGAACATTCTCAGATTCACAAGTAAGAGAGAAATAAACAACATCCTAAGGCACATTTTTTGTAAAATAAAGAAATTAGGTTTTTATCAGAAAGTTTTTTCTAACAAAAATTCTTACTTAACATTATTCTCTTTGCAGTTTAAATTCTGTGAACAACACACAGAACAAAGACTATCATGTAGAGTTGTCCCTCCACATCCGTGGGTTCCACATCGGGGGATTCAACCAACTGTGGATGGAATGGCCTCCCTTGGTTGCACCTGTAGTGAACATGTATAGACATTTTTCTTGTCATCATTCCTTAAACATTACAGTATGACAACTATTTACATAGCATTTACATTGAATTAGGTATTGTAGGTCATCTAGAGGTGATTTAATGTATACTAGAGGATGCATGCAGGTTACATGCAAACACTATGCCATTTTATATAAGGGACTTAGGCATCCAAGAATTTTGGTGTCGGGGGGGTCTTGGAATCAATCCTCCATGGATACCAAAGGACAACTGTACTCTGTTGATTTGCCTCTGTTTTTATGACATGCTTGACAATTTGATCAAAAGATCATCTGATAATTAATGGTGGTCAATTTTTGGTATGCAAGGATTTGACCTAGTTTTTATTATAAAAGACAACCATACATACTGATTTTCAAGTTTCTGTAAGTATCCAACAGCTCTAACACAACAAAATGGCAAGGTATGTGAAGAAACTAGTCCAATGTCTGGCAAATAGGATGAGTGCTCAATAATTGCTTGGTGTATCACTCAGTAGCTGCTGAGGTATAATGGAAAGTAAGTGCCTGGGGTGGGAGGAGGTGATGCAGGCAGGTGGTAGATTTCTTTCTTAGCCTACATGTTAACTAGATGAAGATATTCTTCAAAGAAACAGATGAGCTGACATTAAAATAATTTCTACATGGAACCAAAGAATTATTTAGTGAAAAATGAAGTAAATACAATAGTTTTTAAAAATATTTCTGATAGGTCCTTGGATCTGACAAACTTACACTTCTTTTAAAACTGCTTTGATATTAGCATACCAAACTTGGGATTTATAATAGGAATAGTGTAACCACTCCATAAATTGGTCTAGATGTTGTGAGTGTGAGCACATATATATACTTCTTATTTCTCATAATTAAAGATGAATATTAATTAAAGATTCGATGAATCTTACAGATTCAACCATGTTGAGACAACTTTTCATTGGCGTTATTTAATTTAACTGCAATTAAATAGATGAGGAAAAACCAGAACTTCTTTTAGGGTGGCCTAATCTACCTAATTCATCTTAGTGTCACTATTCTTTTGTATCGGGGAGACCCTAGATTTTACATAGACACAAATAATTTTACTGGATCATGAAATACGTCCAAAAATACTAAAGAATTACACCGGATAGGTTCAAGGTTAATTTTTCTAAAAATAACATTAAATTAAGATAAAATAAGATTATAGTCACTAAAATTAACTCTATTTTTTTTTTATTTTCTGTATTTTTGATATTCTGGCATCTGAGTCCTTGTTGACCCGGAAGAGATTGCCTCTCCGAGGGCACTAATGCCTATAGATAGCTCACCACTCCCCTTTGGAGCATGCCTTTCACATGCAAAGCAACTAATCCAGACCCCAAACTCCAAACCACCTCCTCTACTGGTTCTTACACTGCAGGAGGTAATGTTCCTGCCCTAATTAACCAGGGCCAGGTATCAGATGACTAGAGACAGCTTCTACAGCAGAGCTCCCTGGAATTATTCAAACTAGTCAATCCTAAACCTGCTTACATGTTTACAACAAAACTCCTGCCCATGCTTTCCCCTCACTCTCCTTTAGTCTCCTACCCAAGCCTGGTGCTTCCCCATGTGGCCCTGCATGGCATGCCATGCCTCCTACTTCTAGGGATCTGTGAGTATGAAAAGTTTTCCCTCGTAACATTCATTTCTGTGTCTGTGTGTCTTACCATACTTGATTTAAAAAATCCTTGGAATATTCTACAATACTATTTAATTAAGCACTTAAATAAAACGTCATTTGAGGAACACAACTGTAAGAAGTGAGAGATGCAATTCCTATATCAAAGAAAGACGTTCAGAAATTTCAGTGGCAGGATCCGGGTTCACGTTGTGGGCATCAGGATAAATTATGAGAGAACCTGGGATTGGCTTCTACAGTAACTATGTGGAAAGGTGGGCCTTCCAGTGAGTAGGGTTTCCCACTTGAGGTCCATCAGGATTGTATGGGATGGGCATACAGGAATATTAACATTCAGCTGGTTAAACTCAGCTCTTTTTTTTACCTCTTCCAGTCTGTTTCTCTGACAAGAGAAACAGTTAAATTAGTTTCATGGCAAACTGTTCTAACTCTTCTTCACAGACTAATATGTGACATAAAATGTTAGACCCCAAACACAAACATTATTAGGTTTCTCTAGGATTCTCCATCATAATCACACTTTTGCTTCTTTATGAATGAATAGACTATGTATGATGTCAAACACTTTAAACTTTTCTAGCACTCATAGACTAAAAAGTATGACTTTACACAAATAAAATTTGAAGGTATTTTCTGTTGCACAAGAATTTACATTGTATATGTGGAAAGACTATTAATCAACTACATAGAGCTTCTCACATGATGCCTAGCTCAGAGAGAATACGTAAAAAGTGCTTGTCCCTTGCTTCTCTTATCCATTTTTGAGGACAAAGACATTACATCATATTCCATTCTCCAGGGTACATGTTTGCATTCTCCCCAGCTCAATGCTGCGCACACAGCTTGGAATTCTATGATATATTTTTTTTGATTGGCTGGAAGATAGGCTGATTAAATGAAACCTACACTAGTATGCTTGAAATAATATATAAAGATGTAGTTCCTGTCCAAATGGAATAGTAAATCTCATTAGGATTCAAATCCTATAGAAGGAAGAGCCCAGAGACAGACTCACATACATACGAAAACTTTGTATTTGAGAGCTGTCATTGTATACCAATGGGAAAAAGACAGGCTACTCAATAAATGGCACTTGGAAATTGTTTATTCATAATTAGATACCTCATACCATACATAAAGATCCATATTTAGAGTATGGGATAATATCTTTACGTATCTAGGGTAGGAGCCATCCCTTAAACAGGATCCTAGAAGTGTAAACAACGAATGAAAATTCTGATAAATACAACTGCCTTAAAATAAAATATTCTGTTCATCCAAAGACACCAATAAAAATTTGGAAAGGTAGGGCACAGAACAGAAGAACAGATTTGCAATGTAAATAGTCAGAAAAGGATTGGTATCCCATACATTAATGAGAAGAAGAAAAACCCATTGGGAATTTAAGCAAAGCACATGAACAGGGACTTCGCAGAAGAGGAACTTTGTATAAATGGCCCATAAACATGTAGAAAGATGCTCAGATCCATTACTAACTGGCAAATTCAAATTAAAACCACAATGAATATTATTTCACAAACATAAGACTGACCAAAAAAATTAAGTCTGGCAAAATTAAAACTTGGCAGGATGTGGAGCTCTGGGAATTTAAAGCACTCCTGGGGGAGTGTAAATTGATGTAACCATTTTAGACAGAAATTTGGCAAAATCTAGCAGAGAAGGAGTATGCCAAACAACCCAGCCATTTCACTCCTACCCATTTATATTCCCTGGAGAAGTCCACGCACATGTGCTCACGGATACACCACCAATAAAATCCATAGCAGCACTTTTTGTAAAAGCCACAAAGATAATACAAATAACTGGGGACCACCCACATAATGGAAATCTACACAGCAGAGAAAATGAGCATACTATCAACATGGATAAACTTTACAACCAAAACGCTGAATCAAAAAAGGAGAAAGTTGCAGAATACATTATGTTACCACTTTTATAATGTATTATAGAAGGAAAACTGGTAAGAACATATACAACACTCAATCTTAGCCAAAGGTCACTTGTTTATCTGTTCAATTATTTATATCACTATGCATTCATGGATATTTATTTTATTCTGTGGGCTATAATCCAATATTGTCATTTACTTCATTGCTCAAATTGACCTAGATTTCCCACTAGTTGCTCCTTCAAGCTGGTTCCTGTTTCCTATCAGCGTGGCCCTTCAGTTTTTAAGCACTTCCTTACTTTCTGGCACCACAAGATATTTTAGGCATATTTTGTACCTTCTCAGCCTTAGATCTGGAATCAACCATTTTTCCAAAGATTCTTGATTCCTTTTATTGGAAAATGGTATTTAGGACCCAAGATCTGGGCTATATAAGTTTGTGTGTGGTTTCTGGGGTATCCTTGTTTCTAGGCCCTCCTTCAGCAGACATAGGCAGGAAAAACATGCATGAATAATAACACATGCAAATACACACATCTATGTTTATTTCTATATCTATCCATAAGAAGCTTATTGATATTTTTTATTGGGGTAGTGTTAAATTTATAAATTTAGGGAGAACGTTAAATGTCATCATTTCGATAACAGGTTAATTTATTTCCATTTGTTCAACTTTATTTTTGTATATTTAATGGGCAATTGTTTACCAATTACTCTCATACAGAAAAAAATGAATGGAATACTATAAATAGACTTGGGACCCATAAATATGTAATGAAAGTAAAAAGATATGAATGGGATTACTAGACACTGAATTTAAGGTTAGGTTAACTCTGAGATTGGAAGGAGAATCGGATCAAGGAGAAATACAAAGATGACCATCACCCTATTCGTAATATTTTATTTCTTAATTTGGGTATTGAGAAGATAAGTTTTCATTATACTATTCTTTATATGATACTGAATCAAAATACTATTTAATTTTTTAAAATATCTAAATGAAAAAGTCATCAAATATATTTTCTTAAATAATTTTTCTAAAGATTTAAATTCTTTTAAAAAGTTCTAAATTCTTACAACAAACAAATGTTTCAAAAGTAGAGATCCTCAAATCGAGTTTTAAATTCCACTAAAGACAGAGAAACTGGAACGGGCGCCGTGGCGCAGCAGTTAAGTGCACATGTTCCGCTTCAGCGGCCCGGGATTCACCGGTTGGGATTCCGGGTGCGGATATGGCACCACTTCTCAAGCCATGCTGTGGCAGGCATCCCACATATAAAGTAGAGGAAGATGGGCATGGATTTTAGGTCAGGGCCAGTCTTCCTCAGCAAAAAAAGAGGAGGATTGGTAGCAGTTAGCTCAAGGCTAATCTTCCTCAAAAAAAAAAAAAAGAGAGAAACGACGTAGGCCCTTAGAAATCAATTACAAACTAGATAGGGCAACCAGCAAAGAATTGCAAATTATTTACTTGATTTCAGAAAAAGGAAGAAAGAATTTCTGGAAATGGAAATATCGCATGAGTTTTCTCCAAAAGGAAAGAAACACAAGTGGTTGGGAGCGTATGTTCCCCTTTGTGCTGGAGTCGGTACGGCATCCCTGTACCTGCCCATCCTGTTGTTGGCTCCATTTCCACAGTCCAAGTAAACCCATAGGTTGGCTTTTCAAAATAACTCATGCCAAGGAACGATTTCAGAGTGATTTGCCCTTGTTCTCCTCTTTGGCCAGAGAGACCCACTTAAAGTGCAATAGTCTGCACTTGTCCTCAGTCAATTCAATTACATTTGTTTCTGGCTACTTCAGCTGGCCATGATAATTGCAAATTGTACCCTGCCCTCATCTTCCAGGCTAATTTTCATGCAGGCAATGCGAACTTGATGGTATGCTTTGTTTTTTCCAAAGTTCTTCATCAAGAACCAAATTATAAACAGTGCTGTGTTAGGCACTTTTCAAAACCTCTCTATAGACAGAGTCTCAGCAGCCCTCTGCGACCCTCTCCCATGAAATCCAGTACCTGCTCAAGCCCAAACCATTGCTTTCGCATGAGATTTTAATATTTATGACGGCTGCCAAGATTGATGACGATCCTTAAAAACGTTCCTATGAGGTGAATCCCATTTGTATATGTTTTAAAAAGACAATTAAAAAAAAAATCTCCTGGATTATGAACTCTCAAAGTATTTTTTCCTACGGCTAACAAATGAGAAACTAAAAAATATCTGGTATCATTTTTCAAAATAATTATTTTGACTTTAAACATGAGAGAACTCATCTGCCCCCACCCCTTTCCAATTGCCTGGATGATAATGATGTAATTGCAGTTATAATTACAAAGGACTTCAATTCAATTTAATTTTAATTATTTAAAATTTGTAAACACTCCAGGAAAACCTCATTAAGCTGGCTGAGCCAGCTTGTTTGCAAGGGGGACCAAGGAGTAAGCATTTACAATTATTCACATCACAACATCCATTCACTCATACTAACCATTCTGATTAACCAGGAATCACACTCATTTGGAGCAAGCATCATTGGCAAAGCTTGTTGCAGCTTTTAAAAAATGATGCGCAAAGCTGCATATATAAATGAACCCTGCATTCAAAAACAGCCAGAAGAACTTTGGCCTGCGGGCACACTGGAGAGTAAATAGAAAGATCCTCACAAAATGTGTGCATTTAAAAAATATTTATTTGAAAAATTAATGTCTTAGAGTCCCTACCGATGACTCAGGTTTATGTCTCTTCTACCATAGATTATGTGATTTGCACACCTTCCTCAGCCACAGCGCCTCACGGTGACATCAGGCCCACAGTCAGTCAAGGGAAGGTGAACCTAAGACCTTGTACAAAATGTATGTTTAGAATGAAAGCGCCCTATGTGTAGCCATGGAAAGAGGGCTGGATTACACCTGGCTCAGATAGAACTTGGGACACATATTCCAGCCTCTTTGAGTCCGTCTCTTTAAAGGTAATCCAGAACACAAATAGCTACTTCACAGGGTTCTGGGAACGATGAAACATGTCTGGCACATAGAAACCATGCAATACGTGTAGTTCATAGTGTTAAAAAGGCTGAAAAAAAGAGTTAATCTCAGTTACCTAGTCCACAGCTACTAACATTCTGGTGATTGATATCTGAATACATTTTAACCAAAAAGCTAAAGTTTTCAGAAGTCATCAACATTTGTTTATTTAATTAGGAGAATTATAATAATTAGTGAATGAAGGCTACGTGTGTTATACAAAGGCCACACGTGGCTAATTTGCAGGATTAATAAAATGTACTATATCAAAAATGTTCTGGTCAATATGCAGATTCCTAAATGAACATATTTATTAGGCAAATTAAAATCCCACCTGGTGATATAATGTGCATATTTTCCCATTTTACCAGACCTGTGTTTCATCTATTATTGAAATTTTGGCATTTGCAGCAGAGACTTGGGTAGAAACAGAAAAATACCAATAAACTGTTATTACTGCTCCCCTTTACAAAGGGTTTTTTTTAATTATTATATCTTTTTCTTTTCTTTTTGAAGAAGCTTAGCCCTGAGCTAACTACAGCCAGTCCTCCTCTTTTCGCTGAGGAAGACTGGCCCTGAGCTAACATCCATGCCCATCTTCCTCTACTTTATATGTGGGACGCCTACCACAGCACGGCGTGCCAAGCAGTGCCATGTCCACACCCGGCATCCGAACTAGTGAACCCCGGGCCGCTGAGAAGCAGAACATGTGAACTTAACCGCTGCGCCACCGGGGCAGCCCCTACAAAGGGTTTTTAAATTTCTAGAATCGTTTTAAGATGCACGGTTTCAGCTTGTCCCTACAACTGATACATTTTGAGCACAGGCAGGTTTCACATGGTGTGCCTAAGCAAAGAGTGATCAGAGAGTATAAGTGGTGGAAAGGCTAGTTTATTTCCCATTGGAATAAATTGACACAGTGCACCTTGACCAGAATGTTCTATTCCCTACTGGAGATTCCCATCCCTCTCAGCTCCATCACCAAGCCTTATGCTTATAGCTCCAGGGCTCGGGCATGCTTTGGTCAGGTAACCTAAGCCCCAGGTCATCTTTCAATGTTTGACTCAAGGAAATCTCACCCATGAACACTGAATAATCATCATGCCCAAGGCCCTGAGCAAGTGCTAAAGACAAAAGGTGTACAGATATGAAACTGGCTCCCAGAAGTTCCAAAAGAATGGAGAAAAAAGTAATCTTCATAAATAGGTAACTGTCAATTCAGTCTGATGTACTGAGACCCAATAAGAAAAAAGGAGATAACACATTCCATTGAGTTGAGTGGGGAGTAGCCGCCACCTGTAGCGCATACGTTCTTGTCTCTGACCACCCACTGCTCTCTTACTGCTAATTCACAATTCAGTCCTCATGGGTTTCTTACAGCTTCAGTGTTTCTTACAGAATCTTAGTTGGAGTCCAAGCCACTTGAGGGGAGGGACAGGGTATCATTCTTTTTGAGGATGTGCGGTGGGCAGGAAGGAAAAGGTTGAAGAGAGCACTTGGTGAAAGCAACTTTTATGAAAAAGGAAGGAATATGAACGGTATCCTGGTGAGGGAAAAAGAGGGATGGTTTCATGTGGGGGAGTTTATTTAGATAGAAAAAAGATAAATGAGCAACCTTTGCACCATTTAAAATCTGCATTCCACTGGCTAATATAAAGTAATCTTTCCTATTTGTAAAATGAAAACCATGCAAAGATGATAACACACTTTGTAGTAAATCTATTTGGAGAAGGAATAACAAAATTTTCTCCATCCGCTCAATTCAGCCTGGAATATAATACACAAAATTGTAATTCAGAGCACATTATGCTGCTATTTATTTTCTGAAACATTAGTCTGGGAATATTATTCTACATTTTTATATTAAAATATATCCCTGAGGATTCACATAGACATTCTCAGAGGAATTGGTCTACACCAGTTTTGTAAAATGTTGACTAACCATTTGAGTGATGAAGTAAACAAAAGGTCACATATATTCTTCATTTATCACCAAACAGCCTTTGATAGTTGAAAACATTTGTTAACCTTTCTTTGTCTCAATTTTATCACCAAAAAGAAAGAGGAATAAAAGTGCTTGCTTTGAAGTATAGGTGCAACTTCACACGTTTGTGAAATTCTTTGAGATTCTCAGATGGAAATGCTGTCAGAATCATTAAAATTTAGCGCACCTTGGGAATCCTAACCCTTTAATGCTCTAAAGGGAAAGTAATCAGATTAATGGATTTTTTTCCTTACTTAATCTTGTCAAGAGTCTGGGTTGTTCGAGATCAGATGTCTTCCACTTCTCTATTGAAAAAAAAAAACTGACTTGAGACTTAGAGAAATAAAAGGCAACTTTCTAATTATTCCCTCTACGTGCTCCTCTGAGACTCCAGCTGATCTGGGGTTAAATTTATTCTTTAACTAATTGAACTCTTTTTCTTTAATTAAGCAGCCCTAACGACCTTACTTTATAGACAGCTGGCTTCACTACAGTCAGAATAATTTTCTTACATTTAACACAGGGTAGGTGAGTGATGACCAGAAAGGTCTTAAGAAATTACTTTCACTGATGAAAATTTTAGTTACAAGATAGTGAAGAAACTAAAAGGAAAGCAGGCTGGGGCAGTTCCAAGACTGAACTGGTCAACATTTGCACGGGTTCTGGGCTCCCCGAGTCCCGGGGACCACGCAGGGGATGTTTTGCTAGTCCTCACAACATGCCAAACCAGGTCTGCAGCACGTCCTTACCCTGAGCCCCTCAAAGCAGTAAAAGAATCCGGATATACAGATTAAAGCCCAGGACAAAGTTGTTAATCTGTTATTCTCTAATATACAGAGAATATCTAAAAAAATCAAGTCATTTGCTCCCCCAGGTGATTTGTGTTTTAAAATATTCAATGTATCTCCCCTGGGTTATCATCACAAAGTTTTCAGCATGGGGCCTAGGAAACGGCAGGCTTTCAGTAGGTGTTCGCAGAATGCTGCATTGATGAACATAAACAAATGAATGAGGGAATAAATAAAAAAGCTAAAAGATCATTTATTGACCTGATTCAATATCCTCATTTTGTAGGCGAGAAAGATGAGGTGTAGAGAGATTAAGTGAAATACTCAAACTCACCCATGTATTTTTTCATCAGAACTTTACTGAAGGCCTACCAGTACCAAGAAAACGGGGGCAATAAAGATGAACACATCTGCCTTTCGCCTGTGCAGATGAGCACATTCCCCTAGAATGTTTGTGACAAACATTTATCATTGATTTTCATCAGCTGTGCAAGTTAATTTTCCAGGTTCGTAAGTCAGAGGCTCAGAAAACCCTGCTTTTATTTTTCATCAATAACAAAATAAACAGATCATTAAACCAAGTCAGCCTCTTCCTTTTCTGAGCCCTCAGCAGTAGCCAAGTTAGGATTTCACAGACTAATCATGTACCAGAAACCCCCCACCTGGAGCCCGGCCACAACTACCAGAGCATTCTGACTCCAAAGCTGATGGTAGGCAATGGTATGGGGATAAAGGGCTGGTTTTCCATATTTCTGGAAAGGGATATTAAGGTGGAGCCAGGAGATGGAGAAGGAGAGAGAAAAATAGAGGGTTTGCTGTAAAAAACATTTCATTTTGCCTCAAGAAAAAGAATCTGTTTTCTTCCTTAAATTGGTGAACAACTAATGTAAAACATTCAATGCAATTATGTTAAGTCTCTTCGAAAGAATGGAAGAAAAGTTAAAGGAGGCAATGACGAAACAGAACATGAGGGAGAAGTGTGATCAAAATCATAAGAATATTATTGACATTTCGGCATGTTCCCTGATTTGGGGAGTGAGAGTCAAGAGGGAGAATAAAAATGTAGGATAAAAGAGAAAAGAGGGGAGGGAAAAAAGCATAGTTATTCTGGAGATAAATTTTAGCTCCTATTCAATGGAGCTGTAATTTTCAGAGTGATAAAACTAACTACCTGCTACCCCTGCCTTCATTTGGTCAGCTGGTAAACCACTCTTCACAGCTCTTTCTCTGCTTCAATCCTAGGAGAGCTTTTATTCTAGAATGGCTAGGTCTAACAATCCATTCTTTCCCAGGCTGTTGTTTTCATGACAAAATAACATAGAAAGCAAGATGTCGTCCGCTTGAGGAGGAAGTGGACTCCTGGCCAGAAGTTTGCCATCCCTAGTCTAGGTCTCCAAGATCCTCAAGAAAATTAAATGCTTTGGTCAAGTGGCACATACTAACTCGTATTCTAGGAAAGAGCTTGTTACCTACTAGCCAACTACCCTAATCACACCTAGACTTTCAGACTCTTGATTTGATAATCAACTTTTCCTTTCTGAAATACAGCTTGGCTGTGGAATTAAAAATTTAATTAGATAAATTTGCAAAGTGACCTTTAAAAAATCAAAGGTTAACTTTCTTTACTCTCTAAATCCTACTGAACTATGCAGGGCCATGCAAGTCGGCACTAGTCTAATCTGTTTCCCTTATGATTCCTACTCTCTTTGGCAGGTTTCCATTTTATGTTTTTCAAGTCTAAGTTGCTTACAGAGTACGATTTCAAAGCAAGCTCCAGTTCCTGGTGTCTTTGCATAACTTTGGTTTTGGTTACTAAGGAAACACTTCTTTGCTGTGCTACACGGTAAATCCCTTAATTCCTCCTTCTCCTAATTCTTAAGTAATCCATTTAAACTGAAAAAGCAAATACTATGAGAGCATTCCATAAAACACAGAGCATGCAACCTGATATATAGAAAAGCACATCTATATAATTTAAACTCAAAATTTCATATTAATTTGTCATTAGAAATTCATATTGAAGTACTCCATGCAGGGTAAATAGATGAATAGAGGCAGTATATGATAGATAAAGCTAGCACACATATCATAATCTTGTAGTGTTTATCAGAATAAAGGAAGATGGCAAAGGCAAGTCAGAGGCTGGTACAAAAGTGAAGGCTAAAACGATCAGAGCTTGCAAGAAAATGCAGGTGGTATTTAATTATTCCCTAATTCTAAAATACTTTGTTCCTAAATGTTTACTCAGAAACTCAATTATTCTTTCCATGAACATTGACTGAGATCATACTTTGGTCAATAAAGTACTGGGAATACAATGATATGTTACATCTCCCGCCCTAGAGGGAAGAGAACATTTACAGCAATAACCACAGAACAAAGCAAAATATGCTGAGGGCTAAAGAAAGGCACGAGGTGCTACGAGGGATGGACAGAAGTTTACTGCTGGCTGAGGTGTTGGAAGAAGCCGTAATTCAAGAGTCATTTGTGCTGGGTCCTGTTACCAGGGGAACATGCCAAGATGGTAGCTGTCAGAAGAAGAACACACATTACATGGACTAGTGTGAGCACAGGGTGTGCTACCAAGTGTCTGCGTAATGTTAAGTGGGCCAATGTCCTAGGGGAGGTGGATAGATTGAAGCCACAAACAGGCCAAGGAATTTTAGTTTTGAACTGCAATACACTGGTGATGAGGAGAATTTAAGGTGTTTTTAGTGGAGCTGGGGATATAAAATAGTCCAGAGAGGAAATTCAAAACTAGAAAGGAAACTATTCTTCACAAGGTAGAATGACATACTCCCACTCTTATCAAATCCAACTTGAGATTTCCTCAGCAATTAGGTGTCCATTAGACCTCCATGATTCATCATTCAGCAAAATCATGAGTCATACGCTGACATTTATTAAGGCTTTGGTCTATAAGCAGGTAGGCATTTTTATTTCATCACACAAAATGAAAAATCTGATGAAAAGTGCCTACAAAACATTCCAAATAAAATCTTAAATTTACACATTTTTGTATGAGGGCTTTTAATCATCTCTACAGGTCTAGCCCCTGAAAATCTATTTTGAAAACCTTGCTTTCACTAGTCAACCATTATAATTCAGACAACTAAGTGGGGAGACAGGAGTGAGGAGTGGTGTTTACACAAATAACCAAATCAGAGGAAGGCAGTTCTCATTTAAGACTTCAGAGTTGATATTAGCATCAGGGAGGATACCACTGACCCAAGGGTGAAGAGGGAATTGTAGCCTAATCAGCCAATAAGGGGAATCTGAATGAGTCTTCCAAACAAATGAGTGGACAACAGAGGTCAAAAGTGATACACAGAGCAAACAACAGAAGATTGGGTCTAGTTTTAAATAATAGTAAATAGCCTGAAGCAGTTCATTTTAATCTCAAGGTATGGAATGGAGTAGGTCAGCCATATTGAAAAGGCCAGAGGACGGGTATGCTACAAGATGCCAGATTATTTAAACATTGAATTGATATAAAGTGTTATATCAATTCAATCAAAAATTATTCGTTAAAATAAAACAGACATAATGGCTGTAGTCAATTTAAGCTCTGAAACGCACACATAGATGATAAAATGATAACGTTGGGTGACATTTACTGCATTACTTAGTCTACCTATCAGTAATTCTCTCTCCAAGTCTTATTTATAATAACCAGATACAGAGCTGCAGGAAAACATAACTCCCAGCAACGGCGCATGTCCTTTTGGTGAGGGATTCAAAAGTGCAACTGGTCTTTTGGTGAGATCTCTGACTTTTTCCAACTGGCTAGCCTGCTCTTGAGGTTTGCCTGCCTCCCTTGGAGGGTGTTTATTTCAGCATGATCTTTAATTATAGGGAAAGTAAAAGCTTCCTTCGTAAGATTATCTGCAACAATTATCAAGAGACTATTCTACAATAGATAGATAGATACTAATCCCTCCGCCCGTCCCTCAATGTGTCTTTCCTCTCCTTATTTTCCCACTTTATCCGCCTAATCATCAGATTAATCTCGAATCTCCAACATTAACCTGTATTCTAGGCAGGAGAAGTGTATGATTGAATCTTACATCTGCTGTGGATTCTTTTATCTGTACTGTTTTCTCTATCATCTCATCATCTGGAACACTTCTTTTTGCTTTTGTATGCCAGAATCTCTCTATCCCTCAGTGGTCAGCTCAGTTCTGGCCTCTTCATGAAAAGTTCCCCAAAGCCAGTTCTCCTCCCTGAATTCCAATCTCATTATCCCCACTGTAGCACCTTGGTCCTTCATTATAATCCATCATACATTAGTTTCAAACTGTCTCATTATGTAATTCCATATTCTTCTATAACTGCCCATTGTACCCAGAATGGTATACAATGGTCATTCAATAGTACTTGTTGATTAGATAAATTCTAAAATATTCTTTGTAAAAAAAATTAAGGGTTGGGTAAAAACAAAACAAAACCTGATTTGCTCCTCTTACATGTTAAACCTAAAAGTGTCTATCAGTGATGCTTTTCATCTTCAGTGAAGATTACATACATTCATTGAACCATTCATATCATTCAATGAATGTAATTGATTACATTCAGTGTCAATTACATATCAAATGCTAAATAATTCTAGGTGTGGGAATTGCACTAAATATGACCAAAGTAGTTAAAGACTATATGGACTTCTTTTATTCTTTAAGCCAAAAAGCATTTATTAAATGCCTACTATTAATGATAAGCAGGAACTTGTTCCCTTGGATTTTCCTACAGACACAAGATAAGTGTGCACATTTGACAACAGTAAATTTTTTTGAAGAAAGATCTTCTTTCAGGCAATTTTGTTTGAAAATTTTTGTCAATTGCACTTAGAAATCTGTGGCTCCAAAGTTGAAGACTATCGGGCATATTTGTTTTACTTTCGTCAGATGTGAAGCTTCTCAAGTATAAAACAATGAGTGAGAAGGAGGAAAGCCCCCTCACCAACAGAATCCACTGAATGAATCTGGTGACAACCAGGACAAATGACAGATACTGCAGCCAGAGAACCCCACCCTCCTAGGAAACAGAGTGAGATGCCAGAATTCAGTTAACCCCAAATAAATGCATTAAAAAAGAACATTGTTTTGTCTAGGACTCCAATCAGACTAAGAAAATCATCCCAAGAGATGAACTTTAAGCTATTTAAGGTAAGGAATGACACGTCACATAAATTTTAAAAATAAAAATTGTGATATGACTGTAACATCTTGCATATACAACGACAAGTTCTTTTCTTTCATAACTACAAATGCAAACAAAAGGAGCAGGTGGTGGGTGTGTTTTGGAAAAGAAAAATATCAAACTGTCATGGAAGGCCCTTCTATGAAGGGTTGATTTCAAAAGGAAAAGTGCTATACTGAAAAAGTCCCAGAGAATACACCTATCATGACAGGTGGCTGTCGAGCAAAAAGCTAGCTTATTCAAAATTCCAGATAGCACCAAGTATAAACGCCACTGAAGGAAAAGTTTTCAGTGCCAATATATTTTATAGCTGCATGTTCCTATATACATTTTAATGGACTAGATTGATCACAATATAAGAGGCTGTCTTCCCTCTCATTTCCAGCTGTCCCTGAAATTCACTTTGCTGCCAACTATGATCCTTCCTCCATTTTTATTTAAAAGCCATCAAGAGTCTAAAGTAGTAAAATTGAATGGAGATTTCAAACGTGGGCCAATTTTCCTTTCTTATGACCTATGAAGATAAACGTGCATATAGTGATAAGGAATACAAGCTTTGCCGATGTATATCAGAATAGAGAGACATCACTCTTCCCTTTGGGGAGAACTGAACATTTATTAGGAGGCAGCATATTGGGCAGTCTTCTGAATATCTTTATAAATATATTATAAATTACTATAATTTTATAATTACATTATAAAATATATTATAAATACACTGTCTTCATATATATCACTATAATTTCTACTGTGACATTCTCTTCTGTCAGTGGCGTCATCATCTAGGCTTCTTCCTGCTCTCCTTGCTGGATTCGGAGACTGCTCATAAGCCTGATGACTAACCCCTCCTCAGAAAACTCTGAGAATTGCCTTCATTCTTGCCTGTGAAACTGAACTAAATAGAGGAAGTGCATCTTTAACAACCACAGAAAAGGGAAAAAGCAAAACTAGTTTCCATGTCCGTGAATGCCAAAATACTCAAGAAAATTATGTATTTTTAAAAATTTTCCTTCATTAATAGACTCTCGAGAAATTGGATTTTACATTGGATTAGATTCTAATTCAACCACGGTCTTTGAGCCCTAGGGCAGGCACTGTACTCGAGGCATTCATATGTATTACCTCATTTAATTCTCAAAACCTTCTTAAGAGAGAAGATTGAATCTCCACTTCATAGTTAAGAACACTGAGACTCTGAGAAGTAGGTCATCCTGCCCAGTCACAGATGAAGAGCAGAAATAAGACTCAGACTTGGGTTTTAAGTAGTCATAGAGGACAGAATTATAGGAACACATTGTCTGCTGGAACTTCCAAATCTCTTCTTTGAATGTGTTGGGGAAAGCGAAAATGAAGGAGGAGAAAAAGAGAGATGAGTTTTCAGAGGAAGAAAGAAAGAAAGCTCATAATTGATCAGTCTTTCTCCTCTTATAGGACTGAGCCTTTACAATTATTCCCGGTGGCTCATGGGCCACTAGGGCTGTTCCATCTTAAGCAAGCACACATGAGCCCCTCACCACCGAAACACCCTTCTCTGTCCTCCAACCTTTAGGTGTCATTGAGAACTGATACACTAGTGCATCATGCCCATTGATTCTCTGGGATGTTCATATGAAAAAATATACCTTAACTCATGCCTGCCATGCAAAATATCATTCAAATCTTGTTATGCCTCTGTTTTCTGAACTTTTTCTGATAAGTATTAAAGATAAAATGTAAATAATCCTAGAGATAGAACAAGCCAAGTGTTATAAATGAACCCTCGGTGCTATGCTTTTGTAAGGAATTATACTGGCTAGGGCAAAAACTTTAAACATAAATTGAATGTTCAACTTCCACTTCCATGGCAAAGACAAAAGGGCCAGTTATTTATACTTGCTCTTACTCTGAGCCCTGGTTAAAAAGGAAATAGAGACCAAAGAAAAAGTTAACGTGGCACTGTATGAGGCCTGGCCCTATATCTTCTGTTAGATGAGAGGAAGCAATGCTTTTTGGCAACATACAGCAGGTTGGTTAAGTGTATTATGCAGATTTGCAGTAGAGATATTGAACAGTATTTTCAAAAGAAGAGGACAATATGACTAAAGTACCATGGAGAAATACTGAAGTATGAAAGCATGACTTGAAATATGAAGACTCAGCATCATCTTGAGGAAATAAACACTTCTATGTCCTTCAAATGAGCTGCTCAATAATTGTGAAAAAACAACGCAAACTCTTCAGGTAGAAATTCATGAATCATTCTGCTCCTCCTTGCAGAGGTACTTAGGTATGTGATCAGGTGGATGGCTCAAGATAACTTTAATAGCAGGGCTATAGATTTAAAAATATATTTAAAAGATAGTTCACATTTAATTTTATTTCTGGTGAGATTAATGTTCTCTAAAGTTGGATTAACTAAAATGCTCTGTGAAATAATTTTCTTGGTGAATCAGTCTTTATACTTTAATTGCTTACAAGGTTTACATAGAAATCTTTATAAAACCAAAGAAGATTCAGTAAAAAGCACCCATAAATTGACTCACATAGGAGAAAAAATAATGAGACTATATTATCAGTATATTTATGTCTCAATAACAGAGCAAGGATTTGAGTACATTAGACACATTGTAACCAGTCCAATCTCTTCTGGGTGCTCTCCTCTTCCTATCCTAACTAGGAAACACTAGAACAGGCAGGCAGAGCCCAGCTCCTGTGAAAGGCACTAGCCATACATATTATTCCAGACAAGCAAAGCAAGGTTAATGCAATCCCCCCAAGAGAGACATCAGAGTGACTCCAGATTAATTAATCACAGCAGGAAGAAGCTGAGTTGCCAGAGATGTTGCTAAGTTGCCCCTATAGAATGGACCAAGAGTTCCTCCCTTCCTTGGGAATGAAATGGAGATGTGATTCCAAATGTCAAATTTTGGATTTATAATCAATAATTCTATTGTCAGATCATTTACAACAAATGTGTTTATTCAGCTGCCATTGACAGGGAACTCAATTTATTATCTCTGGGCTGTTTGAAGTTATATATACGCTGCCAACATGCATTTCTATGTGCCGAATCCATCTGCAGTTTCTCTTTTCCTGGTAGGAAGAGTTCATATAGCTTACCAAGCAGCCTGACCAGATCATAAATCAAGGGGAAGCAATTTCTGATAACTGAATATGAGTTTCCTCTAAAGCTTTTATGTGACGAAGCTCTGAAGAGCTCTGTGACTAGCACAAAGGAAAACCCATCACGACTTTTTTTTTCTCCCATCAATTGCCAGCCCCTTTGTTCCAGAATGCACAACCATAATCTGTCGGCTCTTTTCAGCACTTTAATTCACATTTGCCCTTATACCCAGGAGGGCCTCAGCACATTCGCTTTCTCTCTACTCATTGCTCTCTTCACACCCAATATGAGCTACGCAAAGTGAGTTACCACCAACTTTTCACTCTCCTGCCCAAGATATGTTTTCAATTTGTTTAATAGCAGGAAAACTTAAACTACCTAACTTGTAAATTTTGTGAGGGGAAACTGCTGACATTTGAGAATCAGGAAAAAAACCTTAAGATCTGCTATGTGACAGACTAAAGTATGGGAATTAGATATACTCCACCAACCCCTCGGTTCCTTCAGGAACTGTCCATGGTTATTGTAAGCCTTGAAAACTTCCCTTTTTAGGCACCGGGTACCACCAAATCAGACTCAGCCTCAGTGACTCATGAGTCAAGATTCCTATCCCATTTCGCGCCTAACAGAGATGCTGAGGAAAGGCAGGGAGATGATGCTGACATCAACAGATACTGCCCTACCTCATACAGTCTTATCTGAGCATGGATTTTCATTGCTAGCTATAAAACTATAAATAAAACGTCATCAAGGAACCCAACTGGATGTAAACAAATTTGCAATGCTTTATCAAGTTGCTTTCAAAACTCTCCCTCTCCACAAACAAAAGTGATTACAATTGGAAGATAAAGCTTTAAGTACACTGATATTTTAAGTGCAGTGTTTTGTTTCATTACAGCTTTGCCTATGAGAAGAAATCTTTCTAAAAGGGTCTCCTAACTCTATAAAAATCACATATGTGCCAGGAAGAAGGCTGAAGTGAAAACCAAATTTTCTTCTAAGCAGATAATGCCACTTTCCCATGGTTATACAACTGAAAAAACAGATTAAGAAAAACTGTTAAAGAGTTTTTCTTTTACTGCAGCAAAACCATTTCAAAGAAAAGACAAACTTGGAGAACTATTACAAACGTCGTAAAAAGCCCAAGAAAGCTTGGTAAATAAGGAAGTTTTAAATTACTGCTCACATAAAAATAAGTGTTACTGTCCATCACTGCTCTAGATGGGATATGCTTTGCATAAGGTGTACTCAGATGCTAGGAAGAAAAAGGCCAACAACTGTGATTGCAATCTGAACTCCATATTGTTTACAAAAGACAGTTAGTTTGCCTTCTAATCTGTCTCTCTGAGCATAACCATTTAGTATCTACATCCATAGCATTTATTTTTTTATTTCAAGTTCTGCCATAGCTTAAAAGTTCATTACAGTAAATGGACCCGTCCATCTGAGGATATGCTGGCCCAAAGGGCCCCCGGGAGTGGTCTGGGAGGCCTCGGAAGCAATATTTTTACTCAGCAGCAATGACCAAACTGGACTAAAATGATCAGGACCATCAACAGTCATTTAGCCTCACCCTCTTCTATAAAGTGTTGATTGCCTAAAAGTTATTGGAAGAAAGTTCTCTCATCTCCAGCCACCAGAGTAAGCGAAAAGGAAACATCTCATAAATCTACAATATAACAGCCATACTTGTAATTTTTAAAAAGCTAAAATGATAAAACAGCTGTGAACAAAGACATTTTTGTCTCTTTTTTTTCTTTAATAGAAATTGTTCTCTCTTATGAGTTAGTTTACCATACGGACGGACATAAAATTGTAATTCAGAGGGAGGATGGTACTGATGAAAGGCTACTGAAAGGGCATCAGCACACCCGTCTAAGTGCACTAGATGGCCTCGTGACCTTGACCAAGACACTGAGAGGTCAAGCTCCCTCAAGCTGTGCGAGAGTCTTGTTTGTTGTTTCACTTGCTCTTGGATGACAATATGAGATAACCTATGAGATAATGAATGTTTGGTCAAAAACTGTTTATACCAATGTAATATACAATTCACATAGATATTATTTGATTCCTTTTCCATTCATCTTAATGTAAACTGCTAGCTCTATTCACCCTTACTGTCAAATGTTCAAATAAAAAGTTAAAGTGGTATGTGTGTTTGTGAGTGTGTGCGCATGTGTACACATACTTGTGTATGTATGTATTTCTCGCACATGATTCATTAAGATAATTAGAACTTAAGAAAGCATAATTGATGATTAGAAAATGTGGTAGGAAAAAGGCAAGAGAAATCTGGAGCTTTAGTACATCAATACAGTGAAAGACAAATTAAAGGCTTAATTACCAAACTGGAGAAGCTATTTAAAAATTATGATTCATGTTAGAAGAACTCACAATTGAAACAGCCTTGTCATCATATTTCTTTTTGTTTTCAATAAGTGTTCCTCTTTCTAATCATCCAGAAGACTGTCTTCTATTTTACCCTTTAAATCCTTCTTACAATCCCACAATTAAATTCAAATCCATCACAAAAATGATAAGCTAAGTTCTCTGGATGAATCAGAATCATAAGCTAGATATTGTCAATGCAACTCATTAAAGAGAACCCACCAAAGCGGGGAAACTCCACTTGTTTCCAAGTCATCCTACACATTCTCTCTCTGTCTCTCTCTCCCTCAGTCTCTCACTCACACACATGTACACACACACGAATAGACAATAAACATTGTAAACATGGAATGTTGAGTGCTATATGTTCCACTATGCTGAATAAGAACAAATTCACTTCTCACGCAATTAAAAGGAAATGTTGTCCACCCCCTCACATACAAAATCCTATTTTATATTTATTCTGGTCTCAGAAACATTAGAATAGACAGTCTGCAAAAATTTTTGCAATGCTTTGAGTAGGAATGAGGGAGGATGGGGAGGGAAAAAGAAATAGTATAATCAGAGTGAACCTCTATCCTAAAAGACCTCTCCTTGGTATTGAGCACTCTAGTGAAATCCAGATTTTTCAGAGAGATTACCTCAATTTGGGTACAGCAGCGGCAAGTTTTAATTTTAAACCATTTTTGACTTAGCAGTTACCCCTTCAAGGGTTTTGCTGAGACCTCATGGGAACAGATACCCCAAATTTGAGCAGAATGAAGGAAAATGCATGCCATTTTTGCAGGTCTATTCAATAGGGTCTTCAGGGTGTGACACTCTCATTTGCGTTACAAGAGTTAGAAGTTCTTCATTGATATTCTGGGATTTTGTGATCTCAGGGAAGCTCCAATTTTACATTTTCAATAGCCTATAAGCTATCCCAACTAAGATATTCTAGTGTTGCCTAGATTTATTGTGTGTAAAATAGAAAACAATGTTTCTAGATCTGCCTTCAAGAGAACAGGCGACTAAAATTAGGGTTATTTGATTGTGAGGTTTGCTGGAATCTAGGCTCTAAGAGAAGAACAAAAGGAATCCAGGATGATGTGAAAATGGGAGTGGACAAAACTGATTAGATTTTAGAACTGGCCTTAGTAGGGGGAGCCAGAAGAAAAATGTGCAGTGTTCAGAGGGGCTGGCAACCGTGGCCTGGCTCCAGGAGATGCTGGTGTCTGAAGGGGTCCAGTATGGTGTATGGCAGGTCCAAGCACCAGGGCATACTCAAAGTCAAATGGGAGGTGAAACACCCATTCAAAGTAGAATGCCTCCCAGCAGCTGGGAGTATAACGACAAGTTTCAGCTAGAGGAGAAGCTGAGTAGGATCAGTTAGGTTGTAAGGGCCTTGGCGAGCTGGGCTGCATTATAGGACATCATTTTGGGTGCTGTTCATTGAAGAGCTGTTGCATATTATTTTCCTGGGAGACAGACGTTGAGACATAAATTAAAATGCAGGAAATTTATTGCAGGGGAGCACTCAACAGTAGGATTGGGTAAAAGTCTCTCTAGAGCTCGAATGGACACACGGAATCGCCATCAATTGGGGTGATGTGATCAGGCCTTTATGCCCCTCGTGAAGTAGTCATTGTATGTGGGCTAACCCTAGGAGGTCCACAGCAATGAGCAATGCCCTCCTGATCAATTTCAGGATCCCAGGCTAACTTAGCAAGGGGCTTCTTCCAGAGCTTGTTCCATGGACAGGTTCCCTGGTCAATGTTGGGACTGTTAGGGTAGTAGTTCAAATTCTGGGTCTGAAGGACCAACAACAAAATTAAGAAAACATAAAACCATTCTTTGAGGTATTATGTGACCCCATCCAAGTCACTTCTGCCTGGGTAAGAATTGAAACAGTGGGTCACACAGAGGAGTCTGCACCAGAACACTTGGTCTGCTTGCTCATGGGTGATTTATCTGTTAATCCAAGACGTTTGAAACAAACTTCACGCATAGTTAAAGATTTCAGAACATAGACAACCAGGAAAGACTCTTTTCTTAAGGTTCAACTAACAGATTTGCAACTAGTAAAATGACACACAAGAATTAATCTAAAAAGCCACTTAGGGATGAATCTAAATGTGAAACAAGGCAATCCGCAACCGCTTATATTCCAAGTTAGAAATCAAGAATTCTGATTCTGGATTACAGCTTCCCTTTGCTTCTTCAGTTGGATAATGAATGTAAACTATGACACTAGGGCACAAAATTGCAGCCCAAGGAGTAAGCAATACAGATTTGGGGACCAACATTCATGGGCGGTATTCACGATTCATGGAGACGCTGAAAATTAGATGCCTTGAGATCTTTCTACAGATCTCTTCCTGTCTGAGTAGAAAACAACTCAAATGTAAGGCACTGGAAAAGACAATTTTGTGATTGTTGTTGTTATTTTAGTATACTTCGAAGCCCCTTTTCTAAATCTTTTCCTTCTTTGCGGTATCTTGAACCTCTTTCAGATCCTAAATCTACTTTGTCTGTTCCTCAGCTGCCCAGAGATCACCACTAAAGGAGATAACATTTTGATGTGGGCAGTATCCCATGCTCCAGATTTTTTCCTCTCATTTCCAATCAAAATCTTTTATCCCATTTCTCCAACAACCTCTTCCCTATTAGGCAATTGATGAAATCACAAAAATTAAGGCATTGATAGATGTTGTTACTTAATGGGTTACTCATCCCAGATATAGACAGATATTGAAGTGTTATTCGTCAGTGTTTTAATTCCTGTCAATGCATAGCAAAGAATGGAAAAATGATAATATCACGGTAAAGCCTGTTTCCTCCTTGCCGCATTAAATAGTAGGGTGGCTGTGGTTGGGTAAGATAGGAATAGCTTACAAGGTAGTTGTTTGAAAGTGGCTGCATGAATGAAGGCAGAAAAAGAAGTGCAGATGATTTATAGAAAGCAATGGATTAACAATTCAAAGTAATGTTAGCACCTTATAATTTCAAAAATATTTATAAATTTCATTGATTCATTCAACAAATATATACTACACTAGGGATCTAGTATTTGCTGGTCAATAGGTACATTTAATTGTGTCTTCCCAAGTGATAATTTATAGTGGAAATTTTACCAGCTAAGGTAAGTATGTGGGAAAGCATATTTGGACAGACGAACCTTTGCAATGCACTTAATATCACCTTGCATATATGGTGATTATTAGAACTACAGATGAACCAACCTGGCAAATTCTGAGACTGATATTCATACATGGAGTTTGTCAATGAGTAAGAAAAAATATCATTTCAGTGTGAGTTTATGATTTTCCTTTTGTAAAAGGTAGTATAAAAACATTGTCTCTTTACTTACTGAGAAATATAATTAGAACTCTCAAGGTTGTGAGGAGAATTACTATGTGAGGATAATAGATGGAAACTAAAGACAGAATAAATTAAACTTGGATGGCACGGCTCATGAGATATGCCTTGCCCACCCAGCCAGTAGATCCTTCTGATCCCAGTTCTGGATCAATTTTCAGGTAGTGGTGGTCATAGGGAGGAAATCTTAGTACACAATTCTAAGGAGAGCATCTACACATCAATCTATCTATACTCAAGAAAAGAGGTCAAGGAAGCTTTCTCTGCATCATCTCTCCAGGCTACCTAAGGACTTACTTCTCAATTCCTATTTCTTAGAGAGGCTCAGCCTCTTACCCACAACCATGGAGTTAGAAACGTTCATCACACTGCCCTAGCCCCTGACTCAAGAAGAAACCTGGTTGCCTTAAGGAATGAATGGATCTTCTTCAAGTCACTCCTTGAGGCCTCAGCATAATAAACCAAAGAAAAATTTATGCAATAACCACCAAATTCATATACATAATGGCAGTAGGGTATACTGGAGGTGTGTGTGTGTTTGTATGTGCACACGCATGCACACACATAGTCTTGTATATGTAGAGGCAACTGATTTCATAAAAGATGAACCCAAGATATACATAGTTGTTTTCAAAAAGCCTGCTTTTAACAAAAATTATGTTGAGCATCCAATCCCAGGACTACTTATTAATTTTAACAATTTAGTGGTTTAAAGGTACATGAAAGGTCACCTTAGCTAATTATAATTCTAGAAGAGTCAATCTCATATCCAACAGTTACTTCAAGGCAAACTAATGAAACAGTTTTAAGCAAAGGAAAGACAAAAGATGACTCTAAAGAAGCAAAGGAAGATAACTATGCATTTCCAGAAAGTTTTAACTGTAGACAAATCACATTGGCAAGGAGCAACAGAAAAGTTAAAATATTTGAATTGCGGAAAAGAAGGTACTATCAGGATAAAATAGAAAAAGATAAAGCAAGAGCAAAAAGGTCTATAATAGAATTACAGTGGCCCTATGTGCCAGGATTGGTGGAATGTCTATAGAAGGAACTGTCAGTATTTACATTACCCTTGCCAGTCAAACTCTATTTCATAGAAGCAAGAGAAAATTCATGAGGCTGGGTAGTCCTCTTATTTACTGAGATTCTCTGAGTACAGAACCATGGGAGGTCTCTTATTCTTTTCAAGTTTCAGTATTCTTAGGAAGAAAATAGACTCCAACCCTCTTGACAATGATCTTAAAGACACACTAGTTGTGTTTTGAAATTCAGCAAAAAATAACAATACATTCCAGGACATCATATGCTTTCAAAAGGAGAAGACGGCAGAGAATTAACATTTCCTGAGAGCCTCCTATATAAAGACAGACTAGCACACTGGATAAAGGCAGAGGCTCACAGCCAGACTGCCTGTCTCAGATCCCAGCTCTACCATTCACAAGCTGTGTCATAGGGTGCTGTGTGTACTAAATGAATTAATACTACTGGAGACTATGGTAAGTACTCATTACAAGTTAGCTATTGCTTTTGTTACTCTGTGCTGGGCCCTTTCTTACATGTCCATGGTCACTCTTGCTCCAGGTATTTGCCATGCTCGTTTGTTTATACAGATTAATTCTGCTGATCTTTCTCCCTCCTGCCTTCCCTTATTCTTCCCCCTCAACATTTCACCATTTCTAGGAAGCACTACCTGATCTTTCCAGACTAGAATAGGTGCCCCTACATGCTCATTTCACTATGTCCACCCACTGTGTGCCCAACTGCAGGCAACTTGAGAGCACCTATTCCAACCCTAGGCTGTTGCCCAATGCCAGGCATTTGCAAGGACTCCATCCTTACTGGACTAATACGTTCCTTCCCTAAATCTTTATAACAACTCTACAAAATGGGAACACTATTATTTCCATTTTACGCTTGAGATATATGAGGAACAAAAGACTGAGAGAGACGAAGTAAAGATTTAAAGAATACATAATTGCAAAATCAGGATCCAGGATTTGAACCAAAATCTGTCTGAATCCATAGTTCATGCTTTCTACTGAGTCTACCCTCCACATGGCTATGATATATTGCAGATTTAATAAGATACTCATTTATAAAAGTGTATCTGTGTTTAGAATGACAAGTGAAACAAACAAATTTGGTGTAAATTATCATCCTGGTTTAACTAAGGGATATGTGCCAACTACACATCTTTGGAGCATTCCCAAAGTATGGTCCCGGGACCAGCAGTATTAGCAAAATCTGGAAACTTGTTATAAACGTAAATTATTGAACACTACACTAGAACTACTGAATCAGAAACTCTGGAGTAGGGCCTGGAAATCTGTATTTAACAAATCTTCTGGGTGATTCTGATGCATGGCCAAGTTTGAGAAACACCTTCTTCTAGGTATGCTCATTCATTGACAGGTGGACCTCTAGCCAAGGTGCACATCCAGTGGGAGGAGATGTTTGCTCAAATCCCTCCCAGTGATACAGGTGTGTAATTTTTCTACTTGGTCACAAGCCAATAACCTACTCAGGCTTTTAATTGAAGTCTTAAGTCCAGTAAAATATATTGGAAGGTCAAGTAATACTTTGTTCTTGAAAAGGTGATGTCATTAATTATTATAAACAGGCACTTTTAAAATAGAGTTTTGTTTTTCAAGAATCCCAACCTTCTAGTCATTCCAAATTATTAGGTTCTTAATTATGGCACATTAAATGCCATTTTTAATTCACTGGCAAAGACTTATTGAGCAACTGTGTGCCAGGACTGTTCTAGGAGATGGGATATGATGCCAAATAAACAATATCCCTTCCCACAAGCAGCATATGGTTAAAAATATTCCAATAGCAAGCCAATATAGCAATCAATGGTATTTCAAATGCAAATTTTTGCCTGTGAACAAAATTAAATATGCTTTTAAAAAATTAAACTATCAAGTCATGTTCAAGAACCATTACTTCCATGGCATTTTAAGAATCATTATGAAAACTGACCAAAAGAATATGAAAAGAAGCCTCAAAATATTTACTTAAAACCCATTTAGGGGTTCCAATTCTAACTAAGATGGAGAAAGCACATTCTGTTTATCTCACTGATTACAATGAGAAAACCTGAACAGAATATAGTACCATAGAACTCTGAAAAGTTAAAAAATAGCAGGTGGATTGGGGAGGGTCAGAACTCAAAGAATCACTCATAGAGCAATAAATTCCTTGTTTCTTTATTCCTTCTATATTTCCTGGCTTAGATGTGAGGACAGCCCAAATCCTCAAACTCTAGAGTAGGCATGAACAGGACAATATCCAAGAGAAGCCATCATTTTTTGGCCAGAGGACAAGGAAGGGGACCTCTGTGGGTCTGCAGGTCAATGAGTATATATATTTAAATCTTTTCCTTCTTTTTTTCTTTGTTTTTCCTCTTTAGTATCCCTGCCATGTACCGAGTAGAGCCCTGGTGATGAGGATGCACTCCTGTCAGGGCAGCAAACATTCAGACACCTAAAGCTCTGTGAGAAAATCTTTCTCTCTGACAAGACGAATTGGAAAGGGTGTCTCTGTGGTCAGAAGAGTGTGAAGAAATTCCTCTTTATTTTTTCTCTTTTCTCTTCTCACTGTATAACAAAAACAAACCCATTTGTAGAAAGCATGCAATAGTGCAGACAGATTAAAATCCAGCCTTGTAGTCAGAACCAGGAAAAGTGACTCCCTAAGAGCTGAAAAACATGGGGAAAACCAGAGAGAGGGTGAAGCTGGAAAACGAGATCCTATAATCCTGTGTATAAAAATCCTTGGCTCATTCCCAAGATATGCGTATTTGGAACTAGCCTGAAGCAGCATATCAAGAACTCTGAGAACTAAACTAGAATGTAGACTATTGCCAAAGTCTCAGTTGGCTCCCAGCTTGGCATACGCAGTGGGCAGTTCTGAACAGTACTACAAAGGTTCTGAGAACTACTGGAACCACAGCTCACAGAAGGAAAAATGGGATTCATGTCCTAAGACTAACCAGGTTAACTACGTGCTAAAACAAAAAGAATCAACATTTATCAGAGAATGTTAACAGAACACAAAGTCTCATAACATAATAGTCCAAATGCCCAGGACACCATACAAAATTATTCAGCATACAAAGATGAGGAAAATTGAATTTTCAAGGGAAAAAACAATGAACAGAAACTATTCCTTAGATGATGCAGATGTTAAAATTATCAGCCAAAGAATTTAAAGTAGCTCTTATAATCATTCTCCCTGAGGTAAGAACAAACACTCTTGAAATGAATGGAAAGACAGAATTTTAGATAAAGAAAAATATTACATAAAGAACCAAATAGAAATTTTAGAATTAAAAAATACAATAAATGAAATTTAAAATTCACTGTACAGGCTCAATAGCAGAATAGAGATGGCAAAAGAAGGACTCAGTGAACCTGAAGACAGATTAATAGAAAGTATTTAATCTAAACAACAGAGAACAAAAAGAATACAACCTTAGAGACCTGCGGGACAATATCCAAATGTCTAACATTCATGTCATTGAAATCATAGAAAAAGAGGAGGAAAAGATTGGAAGAGAAAAAAAATTGAAGAAATAATGGCTGAAAACTTCCAAAATTTGACAAAAGACATAAATTGACAGGTATAAGAAGCTCAGTAGACACCAAACAGTAAAAAACAAAAAAGAAAAGAACAGAAAAAGAAAAAAATCAAAGAAACCTATATATAGATACATTATAATCAAATTGCTGAAAACTGAAGATAAAGAAAAACTCTTGAAAGTAACCAGAAGAAAATTACATATTACATATTTGAATGATTCAACAATTTGAATAACTGTAGCTTTCTAATAAGAAACCACAGAAGTCAGAAGATAGTGGAATATATTTTTGAAGTGCTGAAAGAAAGGGACTGAAAGAAAAAAATTCTATCAACCCAGAATTCTATGTCTAAAGAAATATCCTTCAGAAATAAAGGTAAAATAAAGACATTCTCAAATGAAGAAAAACTAAGGGAATTCATGGTCAGCATACCTGTTCTAAAAGAAATTCTAAAGGAATTTCTTCAGGAAGAAAGGGAATGATGCCAGAAGGAAATCTGGAACTTCAGAAAAGATGGAAAAGCAACAGATATGGTAACTATCTGGATAAATGCATTATTTTTCTCCTTTTAAGTTCTTGAAAATATGCATGACTATTGAAAGCAAAATAAAGATCCTTATCTATTGGGGTTTTCAATGAAGGTACATGCAATAATTACATAAGGGGGGAAGGTAATGAGACCCACATGGTTGAAGATTTTTATGTTCTAGTCAAAGAGGTAAAATACTAACTTCAAGTAGACTATGAAAAATTAGGTATGCATATTGTGATCCACAGAGCTATCATTATAAAATCTATACAGGAATACATTCAAAAAACAACAGATAAATTTAAAAATTTAAAATAATCCGAAAGGAAAACAGAAGGAGGGAAGAGAAAGGAAGAAAATAGAAAACAAAAGAAGACAAACAGAAAACTAATAATAAAATGGAAGATCTAAACTGTTGGAAGACCTAAATTCAAACATATCAATAATTATATAAAAATAAAAACAATAATGAAAGGCAAAGATTATCAGATTAGATAGCAAAAACAATATCCAAGTTTAAGTTGTCTACAAGAGCCCACCTTAACAACAATGATCTAGAAAGTGATAAGAAAAACGATGGAAAAATATATATAGCATGTAAACAACTAATCAAAAGAAAGCTCAGCAAAGTTTAATATCAGACAACACAGATTTCTGAGCAAGGAAAATTACCAGAGATGAAGAATATCACATAATGATAAAAGCGTCAATTCACCAAGAAGATACAACAATTCTAAACTGCGTGTACCTAACGATAGAGCTTCAAAACACATGAGGCAAAAACTGACAATAGAAAAGAGAAATAGATAAATTCACAATTGCAATTGGAAACTGCAACACTTCTAATTGGTAGAACAAATAAACAGAAAATCACGAAGATAGAGAAGATCTGAACAACATTATCACCCAATTGGACCTATTTGGCATTTACAGACCACTCTAACCAACACAGGTAGAATATACATTTGTTTCAAGTGCACAGAGAACAGTCACCACGATAATACATATCCTTCATCATAAAACAACCCTTAATAACTTTAAAATAATTAAAATCATAAAAAGAGTGTTTTCTGATGATAAAATCAAGTTGGAAATCAATAATAGAAAGATATACGGAAAATTTCCAAATATTTGGAAAGTAAACAACACACTTCTAAGTCATCCATGGGTCAAAGAGGGTGTCTGTCTGAAGGGACATTAGAAAATACTTTATAGTAGATAAAAATGAAAATACAACATGTTAAAATTTGTGGGGTAGAGTTATAAAGGTTGATGGAGAGAAACTTATAGTATTAAATGCTTATATTAGAAAAGAAAAATGTTCCAAAATCAATCATCTAAGCTTCCACCATAAGAAAGTAGAAAAAGAAGAGTAAATTGAACCTAAAGCAAGGTGAAATAATTAAATAATAAAGAGCAGCAATCAATAAAATTGAAAAGGAAAACATAGGGAAAAACAACGTAACCAGAAAATGATTCCCTGAAAATGCCAATAAAATTGATCAACTTTCTTGGTCTTGACAGACCAAGAAAAAAAGAAAGAAGGTACAATTATACAATATAAGGAGCCAAAGAGGGAATAGCCCTACAGACCTCATAGACATTAAAAGAATTATAAAAGAATACTATAAACAACTCTATACCAATAAATTCAACAACTTTGATGAAATAAACCAATTCTTTGAATAATACAAACTACCAAAATTCAGTCAAGGAGAAATACATAACTCAAATAGTCATATCTATTAAAGAAATCAAATTTGTAGTTAAAAACCTTCCAACAAAGAAAACACTTGGCGGAGATGGTTTCACTCGTGAATCATACAAAACGCTCACAGAAGAAATTAATACTAATTCTTATGCAATCTCTTCCAGAAAATAAAAGAACAAACATTTCCTAAGTCATTTTACGAGGCCAGCATTACCACTAATACCAAAACCAGACAAAGATAGAAAAGAAAACTATAGAACAGTACATTCTTGAACATAGATGCAAAAATTCTCAACAAAATATGAGCAAGTATATTCCAGCAATATATAAAAAGGATAATACATCCTAATCAAGTGGAATTCACCACAGGAATGCAAGACTGGTCCAACATTCAACAATTAGTCAAAGTAATTCACCATCTTAACAGACTAAAGACATAAAACATATGATCATGTCAATAAATGCAAAAAACAGAAAAAATGCAATATTCATTAATGATAAAAATCCTTAGTAAACTAAGAATAGAAGGAAACTTCTACAAAAAGTCTATAGCTAATATCATACTTAGCCATGTAAAATTGAATTCTTACCTCCTAAGACTGGGAGGAAGGAAGAATGATTGTTCTCAACAATTCTTATTAGACATCATACTAGAAGTCATAGTCAAAGAAATAAGGCAAGAAAAAGAATCACATGTTATCCAAACTGGAAATAAAGAAATAAAACTGTCTCTATTCAGACAACCTCATTGTCTATGTAGAAAATCCCACAGAATCTACCCCCTCCAAAAAAAATTCCTTAGAGCTAATAAGTTCAAAGTTGCAGACACAAGATCAATATATAAAAACCAGTCGTGTTTCTATATATTAGCAATGAACAATTGGAAACTGACATTACAGAACAGTATCATTCATAGTAGTTCCAAAAATGAAATAGGTATCAACAAGGTGATTCTGAGATTTATATGGAAAGGCAAAGAACTCAGAATAGCAAACATTTTTTTTGAAAATGATTACATTGGAAAATTCAGGCTGCCTGATTTTAAGAGTTGCTATAATGCTACAGTAAAAAAGCCAGTGTGATATTGTCAATAGAATAGACACAGATCAATGAAAGAGAATAGAGTCCAAAAAAATAGACCCATACAAACAAATGACTACAAAAGAATAGTATACAGGAACTTTCGTGGGCTGAGAAAATGCATCTGTCTCTCAATTGTGTTTGCACCATTTTATGTATTTATCAGTACTGATAAAACTGTATATAAAAAGTGGATTTTCTGCATATAATTAAAAAACTCAGTATCTTGCTTTCTTAGTTTACTCCTAAGTACTCTATATACTGTATACTACAAAGTATGAACTTTCTAAAAGACATTTTTTACCTTCACATGATGATCAATCCTACATAATGGAAAAGAAAAACGTTGATTGTAAATTCAAAGGTTAATATCACAATTCCATCAACATAATTATTATCTGAATTAGGAAGTGTGTTCAGTTGCTTGTATCAGAGACTCAGATTAACAGTGGTTTAAACAAATTATGAGATTATTTTGCACTCACCTAAAAGAAGACTAGAGGTGGGGAGTCCAACGCTACCTGAACTACCTGGATGATAGTGGGTACACGATATTATCAGCATCTCAGGCTTACACTATCTATTGGTCTGCTCTATAATCCTTACAGCTTAACTGTTTCCACTGTCAAGGTCATTCACGGTCATCAGATGACTGTGGGTGCTATAGCCATCAGGTGCACATAGAAGGCAGCAGGGAGGAGCAAAGCAAGGCAGAAAGCAAAAGGGTATCTGTCAGCTGAGTAAGCCTCCTTAAAGAGCCTTCTCAGAACTTCCAGGAACAAATTCCACCCTACATCCCACTACTTCTTTCTGCAAAGGCAGCTGGGAAATTTAGTTTTTAAAAGCTGCACTCATTGTTGTCCTCAACAATAAAGAGGTCCTGTTAATAAGGAGAAGAAAGGGAAGAAGGACTGTAGGTAGACAAATAGCAGCCTAGGTATTTAGAAAACTAGTCAGCAAATTTGGTATTAGCTGCTTGGGGAATCTTATTTGAGACAAGCAATTCAAGTCAGGAGAATTCAACACACAAAAAGAATAGAGAGCAGTGAATCCCATTCGCATATTTATAAAACTACAGCTATACTCATTCTGAAAGGCAGTACAATACAACAGTTACTACAAACACAGTTGTCTGAAAATATACCTTTTAACACTCTGCTCCTCAAAATTATAGAATCTTTCTGTCTTTAGGGTTTCAAGATTAATATGTTTGAGCTAAATCCGACTGATATTAACCATGGATGTTTCTTCTCCTTATTGGACCAGAAAAAGAAAAGCAGAACGACATGTGCTTTTAGGCTGATCCTTACTTCTCCATGTGAGGATTTTGCTTGCTGACCCTGTTCCAGAAGCTTGGATGCATGAGGTGATAAAAGGTCATTTCACAACTCCACACATTCCAGATGGCAACTCCTCAGACAGAATCTCTTTCTGGTAAAAGCTAGAAAAAGAAACTTCTCAGTACTCACTGCTGTTAGTATTTTGTTTCCTGCCAACATAAAACAGCCCTGGTGATGGGACAAAATGTTTTCTCTTAATGTAATCGTGTCCTCCAAAATGCAGTGGTGTAGAAAACATGAGGGGAGGCAATGCTAGAGGAAAGAAAGCTCTATCAGATGCTCAGCTTTGCCACTAACCAGCTATTAAAACTCGTACAAGTTATTTCCTTTTGGTTTGCGCTTCTCTGGACAAGTTTTTGCACATTCTAGAAGAATTCTCAGTAATGAAAAGTAGAATACAGTGACTTGTCCAAAAGTAACAAACAGAACGCGAACCCAGCTCTCCTGACTTCCAGACTGCACTCTCATCAATTGTATGGTGCTCTTAAGGCTGAGAAACCTATAGTCTTCACCCAAGTCTCTTCAGCTGCTGTACAGAAAAGTAGGTAAGAGACCAACGTGCTGTCTCGGCCCTGTTACCAGCTAACTACGGAGTCTTAGGCTCAGTTTCCTCAGCTATAAAATGAGAAGGCGGTTTCAGACTAGAGGGAGCATTGATCCCCACCTACACTTGACCTTGAACTTTGTCAGATATTTTATCCTGCAGCAGGAAATGTTCTTGGATCACCTTCAGGGAGATGTGACCCATGCTTCCCAATTTTTCAAGTCATGACGCACACAGAAAACAAAAATGTTATCATTCTACACTGGCATAAATGGAAGGATGCTAGAGCCAGGAAGTAAAGTCACCAGAATGCCCTGAGGGCCCAGGGGAATCAGTGCCTGAGCACACCTGTAATTCCAGCTGCTGCACACTCGTTGGGAAGCTGGACCCTAAACGTAGGCTCAGATGTTTACTACAAGACGCAGCAGTCTGGAACCTGCAGTTTTAAGGTTCTTCTCAGAGCTGGCTCTGGGTGGAGCAATTCCCCAAGGACCTCTGTTGCTGGATGGTGAGTTGGGAAGGAGGGACTGGGTGAAGGTGGCAGTCTTAAGAGCCATAGAGACTCAGCAGAGTGAGTCAGACAGAAAAGCCACTACACTCACAGAGACAGAAGATTGAGACAAGCCTCTCATCTGCTCACTCTCCCACTTCTACCCCACTACTCTAATACCCAAACCAGATGAAGACAGAAAACTATAGAATGATATCCTTCTTGAACACAGATGCACAAATTTAGATTGCATTTAGACCATCAACTGTCCTTTTACATCTTCTCTTCTCCCCAAACAGTTTTTGCTGTTCACTTCAACCTGATTTCAGCTGGGTAAGGATTTTGGCCAACGAGGCACTATGGGACGTTTTAGGTCTCCTGGCCCCAAGAGATAGCCCTGTTCTGGACCATCAAGGTTAGATAAACACCCAAGCCAGTGCACAAAAATGACAGAATAGAACGGGGTTTCTCATATTTTATACGAGATAAAAAAAGAGATGATGGCATTGAATAATAATCTGGGGTAACCAGACTCTTAGTCACTAGAAAGTTCCAATCACTGAATTACTTCTTTTTTTCTTTCCCTGAACTAAGCAAGCATTTAGAAGAAAAAAGACACACAACAAAAACTCACTGACATCAGGGATTTATTCAGCAAAGCAATTTCCCGAGGCTATCCCGGAATCATTTCACATTCGGCTCAATATTCTGTATCTTCCACATCTATATCTTTTGTCCTATACAATGATAATTGATGGTCAGCATTACAGCCCTAAGGTCCCACAACACACTGAATCATCAAAGGGAGATTCAATTATATTCATAAGACTGGATGTGCCGCAGCAAAGGGGACTTGCAGACTGAGAAGGGTTGAAACAAAGGATTTTCTGGTTAACCCTTAGTAAGTCAAAATGAAATGCAAATGATTCCATTCTATGCAATAGTCTAGTTGATGAAGAAAGATTTTAATATTTGAATGTGCACAAAGATGAACATTGATAATCTTACAGCCAACTCAGCAGGAATTTTACTGGAGTAACATTTTCTATTTTTGCCCAGGAGAAAGTCATCCTAAATTTTTTATGGGGGCCATGCTTTATTGTTAGTAATTCTGCATAATTAAAAATATCTTTTACGTTTCTTTTTGCTGTCACATAAATGATATGGGGCTATTTTAGAAAAATATGAAATATACAAGCAAAAGGATGAGAAAGATCTTTGGGAATTTCACCATCAAGAGAAAGTCATTGTTAATATTTGGTGAATATCATTATGACATTCTCTTATTTAGGCATACCTATACATTTCTAATTTTTAGGAAACGATTTCTATAAATACATTTTAACCTGTTTTTTCACTTAATATTACATTTGAATATCTTTCCACGTAATTAAAATTATTCTACAATATCATTTTTAATGGTTGCAAAATATTCCATTGTATAGGTATACCAGAGTTGAACTGCTCCCCATTGTTGAATACAAGATTTGTTACTGATTTTTCATTGTGGTCAACAATACTGTAATTGACAGCTTATAGCCCAATCTTTGCTCACCCCCATGGTGACCCAACACCTAGCACAGTGCTGGCACATTGTAGTCCCTTGACAAATATACATTGAATGAATCAATGATTTCTTCAGGATACTTTTCAGAAGAGAATTGATGGACACAAGGCTATGAATATATTTATGATATATGTCAAAGTGCTTCTAGAAATTTTGGATCAATTTATACTCCTGACAGCACTGTGTGAAGGTGCCCAGAATAAATACTACTTTTAAATTTAAAAAAAAAAGTCATTGCTTGATTATCATATGCTGAGTAAGCTTCAAAATATTACTGGGGATATTATGGGAACCTGTCAGGGAAACTCTGAGACAGTAACCTTCCCTTGGACTGGTAGATGTGATGCATGCCCCATGTGACTCACACTGTCTTCTCTAAGTTAGTTACTCTGAGGTTAGATGGGGGACTCTGAAAGAAAGGTTTTCCTATGCTTTAAGTCAGGGCCTGGCAAAATCTCACCTGCTGCTTCTTTTGTAAATAAAATTGTATTGGAGCACAGCCATGCTCACTGGCCTACCTATTGTCTACAGCTGCTTCTGTGCTGCAATGGCAGAGCTGAGCAGTTGCAACAGAGACTATCTGGTCTGCAAAGCCTAAGATACTTATTCTCTGAACCTTTACAGAAAATGTTTGTTAACCTTTTCCTTAAACATCTAAATGAGCATTTGAGGGTTTTTTTTTTCAATAAAACTAATGGTCCCCCTATAAAAAATCAGCTAATACGTATTTATTGAACACTGTGATGCATGCTGCCTACTCTCAAGGAACTTATATAATTGTGGAGAAAAAGCAAACAGATATATAAGAATCAGAGTCAAAAAAGGCATTACAGCCTTGGGAGACAGTATTGGAGGGAAGAGTCTAAGTACTGAAGGATTTCAGAAGAGGAAGAGAAAAGGTGGGATTGGAAAAATGGCAAAATTTCACTGAGAGAGCTTGAATTAGGCTATCAATGAAAAGAAGAGCTTGGGTTGTGAAAGAAGAAAGGGCAGATTGTTCTAGAATCAGGGGCATGGGCAGAAGCAGAGCAGTGGGACTGCATGGAAGGGAGCCACCACACAGGACTCCATCCAGAATGCAGGTGGGCCAGCGTCTTGAAGAAGGTGTTATGTGGTAGGGTGTAAAAGAACAAGGTACCGAGGCATTTCAAAAGCCTTCATTTTCTGTTTAAATGAACCCCAGAATACATTTTTTACTTAAGCAAAGAATCCTTTTATAAAGCAAATTTTTATTGTACAATCTCTATCATTCATAACATCTAACTTTCATTCCCCTTCCAATTCTAATTGAGAGTTTATTTCTCTAAAAATATGAATACCAATACAAAAACTACAGTGAAGCATTCGAAAGGCTAGAAAAAAATAAGACCTGAATACAATACACAAAAACATAAAAGAAGGACCAGCAAACTGATTTCCATCACTTAATATTTGCCCAAGCTCCCTATTTAACAATGCACTTTTTCAGAATCTGCCAAAATACAATATCTGCTTATTTTCTAGTCTCTTTCATCCAAGCTAACACAAATGGCATTGTAAAATTAATGTCTTTATTTTTGTTGTTTATAAGTTTTAAGATTCAAAATGCTTTTTAAAGCATGCAGAGAAAGATGTATTTATAGTCTGAGCATCACTATTCAACAAATCTTTACTGCAAAGCACATTCTTATAAGCTATGGGCGAGTGGAGGTGCATATGACATTAAATACATTCTCTTTCTCAACTCCTTGTATGTGAAGGCACAGGGGTAAGGAGATGACCTTTTAGGAAAAGGTGGTGTGTGGAAGAAACTTTTTAGAGAGAAGATTCCACAGCAGTTCTAGATGAAGGAAAGGTTATTGAATAAATGTATCAAAATGCCACCACAGAATTTTATTTATCCCCATATAAAATGTTGTAGGTGTTATTCTCAGCACACACCATTCAAGACTGTATCACCATTTCAGTGTGTTATCTATGTGTTGACACACATCTGACCTATGTGATGTGTTTAAATAATACATGCTCATGGGGGTTTGAATCACAGAAGCAACATGCATAAGACTAAAGGCTTTTTATGGAAAGAGTTAAGAAGTCACAGCATTGTGCATATGCCAAAGAGGGACATCTTTGGTACTTTTTCACTAAAAGAATATTCACTGGTAGGAATGATGATGGAAAAGAGATGCCCACTTCACTTTCTCCATTTCCTCCTGGCCTGAGACCTCCTCCCCATTTCCTAGCTGGTGGAGGAGTTTCCATCTTTCTTACTCCTTTCTTCCATGTTCAAGTTCAGTTAGGAGGTTCTACTCCCTTGAAAAACAGTGGACTGAGAATGGGGGCTCTCCTTCTTCAGGCACCTAGGTGAACAGACCCACCATCCCCTCAGGCAAGAACTGTCCCTGATGCCAGGTTATGGAAGTAGAAACATTTTGAGTCAATGAGGATCCTGTGAGCCCCAGTGGCCTATGGTTTAATTGTGTAATTACAGACAGTTAAAAGTGTGTGATATATAGTGGATTGAAAATAGTTGGTGCTTCGGGAGTCATTATGGATTACAATTTATGAAAATTTTAAACGATCCAGTATTTACATGGGCTTGGCTGCACTGAGTTGTCATGCAAATACCAAACCCTGCTCTGGGCCTATTGTTCCTCTCCAGAAGCCAAGAAAGGCAGAGAATCAGGATAGATGCCACAGAGACTGCAGAGGTGGGAAAATAAAGCATCTTGAGTGCTCTCCTTCAGAATACCATTTAGGTTTCTGTGCCTCAGTGATCCTGTCTGTAAATGGTGTTAAGAAAACCCAGTCAACAACATTTTAATAACTATTTGATAGTTGCTCAGATTCTTCTGCAAGAGGATTACCAAGACTTTCTTTTACGATCACTTGCATATTAGACTGGCCAAAAAAATCCACACTGTATTAGTCTGGGTTTTCCAGAGAAATAGAACCAATAGGATACATATAAGAGGATATTTATTGTAGGAATTGGCTCATGTGGTTACAGAGGCCAAGAAGTCCCACCACCTGCTGTCTGCAAGCTGGAGAACTAGAAAAGCCAGTGGCGTAATTCAGTTGGAGTCCAAAGGCCTGAGGGGTTGGAAGGTGGAGGAGAGGTGCTGGAGTAAGTCTGGGAGTCTGAAGGTCTGAGAACCAGGAGCTCCTACATCCAATGGCAGGAGAACATGAGCATCCCAGGTCAAGGAGAGAGGGAGAATTCACCGTTCCTTTGCTTTCTTATTCTACTGGGCCCTCAATGGATTCTGTTCTCTTGGGCCCTCAAAGTGATGCCCCACTTATTGGTGAGGGTAACCGGATATTCTTTACTAAGTCTACTGATGCAAATGCTAATCTCTTGCCAAAAACCCTCACAGACCCACCCAGAAATAATGTTTTACCAGCTATCTGGGTATCCCTTAGGCCAGTCAAACTGACACATAAAAGTAACCATTACATACACCAATCTACAAGAGTACCTCAGCTATTTTGGGAGATAAAGCATTGGATTAGCAACCATTTATAGGCTACCTGGCTGCCTTAAAGGTTAGGTCCACTGAGGAGCTTGCCCAGCACAGACCCAACCAGCCCATAGAGAGCAATGGAACTAAAATCACCAGGGGTCCACGGGGGGTCGAGGAGAAAGTATCAAAACAACAGTAAACAGTTATGGTATCACCAAAATGGAACAGTTGATGAATACCTGATGCTCAGGTAAAATGCCATTTAATGAGAGTCCTGGTGCTTAGGCCCTACAGGAACTAGGACTGATCCCAAAGCGCTGTGAACCTGAGTCAAGAGCAATGGATTGGCATGGATTATAGGACCTTACCAGATAGGACGTTATCAGGGGGGTGGTAGGTTCTGATGACCAAGGGATAGAATGAGCTCTGCAGAAAGTACAACGTACAAATAGTGCTCCTGACTGAGGAAGCAACTCTCAGTATTCATTCATTCATTTGTTCATTCTTTGTTCTTTTCTTCATTCACTGAGTCACCAAAATCTAAAGAGGTCTCACTCTGTGCCAGGATTTGTGCTAAGTTCAGAGGATACAGCACTCATCTTTGAGCTTGGTTCTTAAGTATTCACGGTCAACTAAGGAGAAAAGGTAAAAGAACTTTTTTCTGACTCTCTGAGATACATAAAAGAACAATTCAAACAAGTTCAGAGGATCTTGTGTAACTGCCTGTAGGAGTTAGAGATGGTCCCTAAGAGGACATATTTGAGGTAGGGTTTGAAGGATGAATAGGAGTTTCTGAGTACAGAAAATGGGAGGGGCATCCCTAGAAGAGGGAGCTGCGTTCAACAATGCACAGAAGCTGGAAGAACACATGCACTTGGGAATTAGCATGTCATCCAGGGCAGCTGGGTAAGAAAACAGAAGTGAGGGAGGGGAAAGTGGCAAGAGAAGCAGGCACATGCATAGGAAAGGTCTTGAATGTCATGTTAAAGAGAGGTAAATATATCCGGAATGAATAGAGGGCACAGTTTTATCTTGGAAGCTGCCATTACCATTTATTGTAATGACATCACAGAGATATGTATGAGGTACACAGAAGATATGTACTTGGTAGAGACAGAGTATCATGGATATTTAGAGTCAGACAGATCTGTTTTCAAATCTGGGTTGTATTTACTAACAGTGTGACCTAGAGTAGGTTGTTGAAACCCCCAGAATCTCAATTTCCTCATTTGTAAAGCACAGATAACACACACTTCATGGGGTTGATTTCAAGAATAAATGAGATACCATGAGAAAATGCTCAGCAGTGTCTTCGCCAGGCTCTGGATCTCTTTCTTGCCTCACCAGCCTTAAACACGTCTAAATGGTGTCTGCCTCCATGCTTTGGTTCCAAAAGCTCAATCTCACCCCAGCCCTTTGCATGAAATAAATCTATAAATTAATACAGTTTTCTGCCCCTGAAAGCCACCTCTTTCAAGAGGCCTCCAACCACATCCTTAACCCCAGCATCACTAAGCATCAGCACATCCTGTCCCACACATTTAGGCATCTGTTTACACACCCCTCTCACAAATTCCCAAGCATTTTTCACATAGACATACCTCATCTCCTTCTTAAGTGGAGGGATGTTCGAATATTTATAATAAATTTAAATATAATCTTGATGGGGCTGACAAAGTTTTTCTGCAGAGGGCCAGATATTAAATATTGTAGGCTTTGGGGCCACATAGATCTCTGTTGCATATTCTTCTTCTTCTTCTTTTTCTTTTAACCACCTCTTCAAAAATGTAAAAACCATTCTTAGCTAGTTGGCCACACAAAAACTGGCAAAGGAGGAGAGCTGGGTGGCAGATGTGGCCTGGGGGCTGCGGTTTGCTAACTCCTGGATTAGAATAACATAACCGTATCTGATAGAGCTCACAATGGTACAGGCTTCAGAGAAGGCTGAAAAAGAGCTCTGCTGAGACGTCCCCAAAGTGTGGGATGCTCTCTCAATGAGCATCAGGCATCTACCGCTTTCAGCAACACTTTAGAGATGATGCAGCATTTAACAGAGAATTGCAAAACAGTAACCATCTACGTTGCCTTTAAATTTTTTGGTTTTCTAAATGGAAAAAAGCAGAAAGAGAAACTTTATAATCAGTATGATTACAATTTTTTTAACCATTGAATCGGCTACATAGCCAAACACTAATATACACACACACACAAAAGAAAAAATACATGAGATTTTTAACAGTGGTTATCTCTGGGCAATGAGATTGATTTGAGAGAAGTGAAAATTTTTTCACATTGCTGGAGTTTTAGGTGGTTTAAAAGAAAAACCACTATTCCTTCTTGTCTAGTCTTGGAGTCAACTGAAAGTGACATGTCAGGTAAATGCAGAATCTAATGAGACCTCTGTTGCCGATGAAGCTGTGATGGGCATGTGTCTTAGGTCTTTGGGCAGGCAGGCTTGCTAATCACTCCATCATTGGTTTAGATTCACTGCCCCATCCCCGGACAACTGCCAGCCTCCCCTACAGGGAGCAGAGGGAAGCAGATCACAGCAGAGGGAAGACAACAACAGACAGACCCTAAAAAAGAATCAGAAGTAGATGTCACCCCTGTCCCTGCAGAGAAGTAGATGAGAGAGGTTAAAAGAAGCCAGGAGTGGTATTCTATCGGTAATAAATGTCCCCAGTATACACTTGATTGCATTTTCCACAGATAGGAACCAACCAGGAAGCACATAAACTCCCAAGAGATTAGACAATCAACACTTGCTACAAGAACCCTCTTCTCTCAGTTTCCAATTAGAAAATTGTCACTTCTCTGTGACTTTAGATCACTTCACAGCTCTGGCTCAAGGTCTTCAGCTGCAAGCTGTACGAGCTGAACTAGAAGGTCTACTGAAGTTCTCACTGCCCATTCTTTGTCATGTGGTCTCACTACATGCTGGGTGCTACCCACTCGCTGGGCATACAGCTGTGGACAAGAGAAATTCTGTTCTTGAGATGCTTTCATTCTAGTGGAGGGAGCATTTGAACAAACTGCTATTTTTATTTGGTGCCCAAATCTATTCCATTTTCCTTTTGAAGTCAAGTGAAATACACCCTAAAATAATTTGGGATCCATTGTTTACATTGTTTTTGCTTAATTTTTCTCAAAAAAAAAAAAAAAAACCCACACAGAGAGGTCACATGTTTCATAATGAAGTAAGAATATATGATACTCAACTTTTTATGTACATGCCAGCGTAGACAATGATTTTGATGGTCTAATGGTTAAGATTCGGCACTCTCACCACCACAGCCTAGTTCATTTCTCAGTCAGGGAACCACGTCATCCATCTGTCAACTGTCATACTGTGGCAGCTTCGTGTTGCTGTGATGCTTAAAGCTATGCCATTGGTAGTTCAGATTCTGGCAGAGTGACCCGTGGTGGGCAGGTTTCAGTGGAGCTTCCAGACTAAGACAGACTAAGAAGTGGGAAACAGCCACCTTCTTTCAAAAAAACTGTCCATGAAAACCCTGTGAATAGCAATGGAGCACTATCTGAGAGAGCACCAGAAGGTGAGAGGATGGCGCAAAAAGACCAGGCAGAGTTCCTCTTTGCTGTACACCGGTCGCTAGGAATCAGAATCCACTTGATGGCACTAACAACAACAAAGGCAACGATTACTAAAGAGGAAACTGGATTGGTGGAAGGGTTAGAGAGCAATGGGAGAAAGAAGGAGCTGAGATGATTCTGGAGGTGAACGGTTTGTGTTTCCATGCATCATCAGTGATATGGGAATTTATTTACCAAATAATAATATGATCATGTTGATATCACCAGAATATGTTTTAAAAAAAAGTCTAGAAAGTGACTTTCAGGAGTAGGGAGAGTAAGAGGTGGAACCAAGGAGAATTCTCAGCCACATAATTGGTTAAAACACCTCATCTTGAGATCTATTAATCTCTGAGTTTAATTAAAAGTCTGAATGAACAAACTGCCATTTTATCTGATGCCCAGTTCCATTTAGCTTTCCTTCTGATACAAGAGAGGTTGCTCAAACTTTCTTACCTATTTACTTTCATTTACTCTTGTAAATGAGTTTAGACCTAATATGTGACTCCCTGGGGCTTTCTATAACTAAACTAAGTTACTAGTGAAATTTACAAATTCAGTGACAAAGCAATGCAAAGACCAGAAAGAACAAGTCTAAAAAAATTTGTTATTTTTCTTTTTCTATCACTCCTCAGGATTAAAGGCAGAATTTATTGATAAAGACAAAGAAGTAATCCTCTGATGGAGTGAGATGGTGTATCAGTGTTCTCCATACTCATTCAATTAATAGACTTCACTGTATGCAAACACTGATAAGTAGATGAAACGTGTTGCTTCTTAATGATCTAATCTGTATTCTAAAAGGATGTAGGCTCTGCTACATAAACATTTTGCTTGGCTATTTCTCCCAAACAGTTATGCCTCTGAGTATGCAAGCCATTCATTTTGACGGTGGGGCTAGATGCACATCTCTGCTGCTAATAGCTTTGTAAACATTTTACAATGAAAATACTATACAACTGGAATTAATCTCATTATTTTCCATATTAATAATTCTTACAGCAACAGAAGATCATTAAAACCCAGAATGGTAATGCACATGTATTTCATGGAGATGTTCAGGAGCTCCTAGCCAAGTCATTCCTTCATTCCTTCTGTCAACGAATGTTTACAGAGGAACTACTCAGTTCCAGGCACTATGGTGTTTGTACATATTTTCAATAAAATAGACTCAGTCCTTTTCCTCATGGAGCTGCCATTGTACTGGAGGAGAGACCACTGAGTTTAACAAACAAGTAAATGGCTGCTTATAAATTGGGATAAATATTACAAGGGCTCTATTTCTCCTCACCATAACCTCCCTTAAACACACCTCCTCTTCATTCTCATCTCGCTCTCAAAAGCCCAGTTCTATTCATTCGTTTGTGTGAAAGTCCTGCTGCTTCTCTATTTTTCTTCCCCACTTCAAAGATTAGCTATAGATTCTTTTTGCCTTGATCTGGTGTGAAAACATTAGGTCCTTGGTTCCTAGAATTCTACATGCACAGCCTGAAATGAAGATAATTATAGTTCATGCTTTAGAGTTAGCACAGGACCTGAACAAAGCCCGTTGTTAAATCCTACACCACCTTCATCTGTAACTATAAAAGCGATGTCATTCTCTTTGACCCATGGGGACATGAACTCAGTATAATCTGCTGATAAGGCACACCTCATGCACAAGGTTGCAGAAACCTTATGGGCATTTCTATGGACTCCAGCATTTCGTTCTCATTCTCCTACTTTCCAGGCTCATTTGTGCCTCCAACAAGGAGTAGAATTGCTCTTTCCGCCCAAGACCTCTCATACCTCTTCTTTTCAAATGAAGCTCGAAGTCGCTCTCCCCTATCAAGCCTGTCTGGACAGCTCTCCCCACCCTCTCTTATTCTCCTTGTACCTTCCTCACCACCCAGAGAGAGACTGCTGCCTCTGCCTTTTGCTTAACACATGTGTGTTCTCCCATTTTAAACTGTGCCATCTTATTTACGGTAATGGTTTTCAACCCTATCAGATGCAATGTTCCATTTTATAATAAATGTTATGTAATGCTCCCTTTACTATCCTGAAATGAAATTAACAGATAATATAACTTACCTACAACATTATTTCAAGAAAAAAAATCAATATGATGCCCTAACTGTTACACGAAGGAGAAATAAAAGGGAAGTCATTTGTAATAAAATAATATGTATCGAGAAAGGCTATCCTAGAATACCTAATGAATTAAGCAGAAACTTGCACCCAGCTATAATTACAATGAATAATTTTGGATTTAAAAGAAGCAAAATGATTTTTCTTGAGCTCCATATAAGAAGTACAAGAATACAAAAGAAAAGAGGTAAAAGTTGACACTTAACTAAAGTTTGAGTAAATAACAGATCAGACTTATTTGTATATGATCAGAAATAGAGGAAAACAGCCTTACTTAGAGAGAACACGCTGAGACAAATTACAGACTGCCAAAATGGAGATGTGAGGAAGTATGACATTCTCATAAATGACCTGAGCCTTACTTATAAGTGAAGTGTCAACATTTTCTCTTGAGCTATGACATCCAACAGGGTCATGACAAATACCATAAAAAACACCTCCTATCCTAAAACCCCAGACCCACTGAGGTGTGCATTCCATCGCTAGCCCTTAAAACACTGGATAACACACTCTTCAATAGGCCACGGGAAATAAAGGATGAATGTAGAAGTGAACAAGTAATTCAAGAAGCTGAAAAATGATCGTGTGGTGATCTCTTGGGATAGAATCCACATATGATGGAAAAATGCAGGAAAACCAAAATAAATAAGCAAATTTTCATAAATAATTTCTATACAATACGTTTCTTTTAATGAGGCTACCAAAATTATTTACACACCCACACATACACAAATACCTTAATATATAAAGGACGTGTATCATTTACATATATACTAATACATATATATATATATATATATATATAATGGAAAAATATGAAACATTTTTAAAACAAGCCTTAATAAAAAATTCAGTGAAGTCTACTGAGCTTCACTTGTCTCCACTAATTTAATAAAGTTTGATTTTAAGTGTCTTAATCAAAGTCTCCCATCTGCTCTCGTACATATTTGTATGTGGCAACTACAAATGTAGACTGATGGTTGAAAACAGGAGTGTTTTCTTGTTAATTCAATGCCACAAATGATGATTCTGTTGGTTATAGAGTTTACCAAAATGGTGAAAAGTTTTTGTTAAGTGCTGAATAAAATGAAATACCCTCCATTTACAAAATAGATGCATTCTGGGAAAAAAAATGAGTGTAGATTAAAACTATGCAAATATATTTTGTGCATATATGTAAAACGGAGCTAGGTCCCAGGCATCTATTTGTACACACATGAATGTCCAGCAGAACCAGGGGCAATGTTTTGTTTGACAATCTGTATTGTATATTGAAGGACATCTAGCTTTACCTGGCTCCTGCATGTTAAAAGCCAATAGCACCTCCATGATAATGGGGTTACAAACAAAGCCCCAACAAGTTTTCAAAATATCAGCCAACGGGCAAGACTTTCCTAACTAAGACCATCACTTTGTGGACTGCTTTTTGGAAGAGCCAGAATCTCACACTAATATGTCTTCTAGTTCTCCCCACAGCTCTCAATCTTCCAACCTGTCTTTCAACACACCTTGATACCAGCCATCCTAGTGGGGAAGGGTGAAAAATGACCCCTGAAAAGATACCTAAGTCAAACCCGTAGAAACCTGTGAAAGTTATTGTACTTGGAAAAAGAGGCTTTGCAGATGTGATTAGGTTAGAGATCCTGAGATGAGTAGATAATCCTGGATTATCCAGGTGGGCTCTAAACGCAATGACATGTGTCATCATAAGAGAAAGAGGAAGATTTGAGACAACGGAAGAGGAAAGGCACACAGAAGAGCAGGAGACAATGTGACTACAGAGGCAGAGATTGGAGTGATGTGGCCACAAGCCAAAGATTTCCAGCAGAAGCCAGACGAGGCAAAGAACAGATTTTCCCCTATGGAGCAGAGGGGAGTCCAGCCCTATGGACACCTTGATTTTGGATTTCTGGCCAACAGAACTGTGAGAAATAAATTTCTATTGTTTTAAGCCACCAACTCTGTGGTAATTTGTTATCGCAAACAGAGGAAACTAATATACTAGGTGAGTTGGTCACCAGCCAGGCTAGATGAAAGTTTAATATCATGCTTTGTTTATATGTCTGTTTTATTTTACACTCCCTAAACAGGGTTGGACATAGAGGGGAAATGGCAGAATGAAACATGTCTGTTCTCTCTCTCTTTCACACCCTCCACTCAGTCCCTCCCCAGCCCACCCAGGCTATGCATCTTAGTGCAAGTTTTTCTTCCCCATGAAAACCTTTAGATTCCTTTACATAAGCTGGAATAGAATTGTCTTCCATTCTACAGAGCGCTCACCTCACTTTAAAGCTAAACATTCACTCCTCTGATTCTTTGGCATGATATTGGTTTTCCCACAAGAATGCAAACTCCTTGAGAGAAGGACCTCTGGGTGTATTTCCTTACCATTGTTTTCTCTGCAGCTTGGCCTGGTGTCTAGCACAGCAAAAGGTGCATATAAATACTTTATGAGTGAATATTTATATATAACCATCTACAAATATTTTGGTTAAAAAAACAACTCATCTTTCAGCTTCAGCAGCAGCAATAACTGTTTTTCCAGGATAAAGCAATGTTTTAATGAGCAGATTCTTCTATAGACGGTACTTAAGACATCTATCTCAGTGGTCTCATCACCCAAACCTCTGATTCAGTATCTGAACACAACCAGTTCTTGGCTAGTTTAGAAGGTTGATTGGTGTCCTTCCAAAATTCATGCCTACCCAAAACTGGTGAATATAAACTTATCTGGAAATAGGATTTTTGCATATGTAGTCAAAAAAATGAGGTCACACTGGATTCAAGTGGGCCTGAAATCCAATGATTGGCATCCTTATAAAGAGAGGGCGATTTGGACACGCGGAGACACACACACAGAGGGAAGAAGGCCAGGTGAAGACAGGCAGAAATTGGAGTGACGTAGCGACAGGCCAAGGACGGCTGCAAACACCAGAAGCTGGGAGAACACAAGGAGGAATTCTTCCCTGGAGCCTTTAGAGGGAACGCGACTCTACTGACATCTTGATTTCAGACTTCTAGCCTCCAAAACAGCGAGAGAATAAATTTCTGATGGTTTAAGCCACCCTGTTTGTGGTACTTTGTTATGGCCGTGATAGGAAACTAATAAAGCTAGCAAAACACTGGTATGTTTTACAGTTTTGCCCATGTTTCTTATAATGAGTCACCTCACTGGGTTTTGCCTTATTAACACCCTTCCTACCAACCTATTTCAGCCACTGGCTAATGAAATGGCAAACACAGAATTATGGGAATTTAGGGGCTCAACTCTAGGAGAGTATAAACTAGTGACCTGAGCAAGATAGTATTGTACAGAGGGCCTGGGGTATCAAGTGGGTTTTTTGGGTTTTATTGCAATTCCTGACTCTTTCTAGTTACATGACCTTGGGGAACTTACTTAGGAACTCTCTGCTTTAATTTCATCATCTGTAAATTGGAAATAATAATCCCTTCCTCATCGAGTTCTTGCTGCATGTAAATGCTTAGCACCGTACATTTGACATGATAACTGTTCAATAAATATTAGCTATTACTCTTTTTATTTTCATGAGGAAGGTTGGCCCTGAGCTAACATCTGTTGCCAATCTTCCTCTTTTTTTTAATTTTTTTTTCTTCCAAGCCTCCACTACCTAGTTGCATATCCTATTTGTAAGTGATTCTAGTTCTTCGATGTGGGATACTGACACAGCATGGTTTGATGAGTGGTGTGTAGGTTTGCGCCTGGGATCCAAACCGGTGAACGTGCAAATTTAACCACGCAGCCATGGGGCCAGCCCCCTGCTATCCTTAATACTGGCTTTAGTGAAGGCTAAAAATAAATCATCACTTCATTCAGTTAAAAAAAAAACCCTAACTGGGGCCACTCCCATAGAGTAGTGGTTAAGTTTGGCATGCTCTGCTTTGGCAGCCCATGTTCACGGGTTCAGATCCCAGGCATGGACCTATATCATTCATCAGCCATGCTGCGTCAGGGACCTACATACAAAATAGAGGCAGACTGGCAACAGATGTTAGCTCAGAGCCAATCTTCCTCAACAACAATAACAACAACAAAACCTTACTATGAGGTGGCTGTGATATAGTCCTGACAAACTAAACATTGTATTCTGTATACAAAGGACATTATTTTCTTTGCAGATTACTCAGGAGTTTGACTCCATGGGTTCCTTTAAATGCAAAAATCATTCCATTTTGGAATAGCAGCAACTGCACACTACTTTTGGTGCCTGAACTAGCCCAAGAAACTATTTAGGAAGCTTGATATCCAGCAACAATTTCTAAGCAAAGCTCAGAGTCAGTAAAACATTATGCTACTTACTGTCGAGACGGAGAAGCAAACCTTTCTCTCTAGAAGGCTTTTATAATTAAACATGATGACATCTAATGATGTGTTCCACCTCTTCGTGCTAATACAGAAACTTTATTTCTAATGGAAAAGCAGGGCTTGCTTTCCTCCTCCTAAATGGTAGAGAACAGAACATACACATACCTCTGCAGTGGTTTGTGGCACAGTTAGTTGGAGCGGGCGGGACACATACCAATTACTGTTAGGGTGTTCAAAGAAAACAGCTATGGTTCCTGCTCATTTACCATTTGATAGAGGAAAAGGGACAGATGCATGAGAAAGGCGTCACCTTATGATACATACTTCTAAAACCTAGACGAGGCAAAGAATAACGTTCACAGTATGGAACAACCAGTGAGGATAGGAGAACACTGTCTAATGAGAAAGAAAGGGCTGTGGCTTGAACCCTGGAGCAGTCCTGGAGATTCCTGCCATACTATGTGTGAACCACTACTTGCTAGATTGCAGGACGTCTCAGCATCTCAGGGAAGGGCAGGTTGTTGCAAGTCTTAGGGATGGGAGGACACTCCAGTTGGTTACAGGACACTCGGGGGTTTGGGGCAGTGGCTATTTGCCAGCGAACCAGTATGGAAATATTTTAATATTATAACAACTATGTGGCTGTAAAGGTACCAACTGGTAAATATTGGCCCCAGACAAGGCTATGATGAGTTAGATTGGCATAATGATAGCAGGTGAACCCTGGGGCGGTCACGCAACAGAAGACAACCGTGCAGAGACAGAAGAGGGCATTGGTGCAGGCACAGTAGCTCTACATACAGTCGGGGAGGTGGAGAGTTAGACCTCTGAAACTCTATTTTAACACACTATTTTACTTTCTAATCATATTAATAAAGGAACAAAATTTCCCTGATAAAGAATTAAAACATTCCTATTAAGGTTAAATATCATCTGCCTCCCAGATTTTGTTCTATTCTCCAGAGATAATTACTATTATTAACTTAGTAACATCATTTCAAGTACCTTTTTATGTATATTCCCATGCATTTGGTATTGTCCTGGGTGCTATCTATGTGTTTACATATGTAGTATACAGAATCCTAAAATGGTCCCCTAAAATTTCCTGTCTATTCCCCAGAACTATGAATATGATGAGATATCACACCTTAATTATGTTATGTTCTGTGGAAAAAGGAATTTTGCAAATATAATTAAGGTGACTAATGAATTGACTGAGTTAATCAAAAGAGAGATTATTCAAGTGAGCCTAATCTAATCACACATGCCCTTTAAAAGCACAGTTTTCTCTAGATAGTAGCAGAAAGGAAATCAGAGATTCAAAGCCTGAAAAGAATTTGATGCACCACTGCTGGCTTTGAAAATGGAAAGGATTATGTGCCCAGAAACCCTCGTGGCCTCTGGAAGCTGACAGTGGCCCTCACTGACACCCACCAAGGAAATGGGACTTCAGTCCTACAACTGCAAGGATTGAATCCCGCCAACAACTTGAATGAGCTTGGAAGTAGATTCTTCCCCAGAGCCTCCAGGTAAGAACTCAGTCTGGCTTATACCTTTATTTCAGCCTTGCAACACCCTAAGCAGAGAACCCGGCTGATCCCACTCAGACTTCTAACCTACAGAAGTATGAGGTAACAAAAGGGTGTTGTTTTAAGGCACTAAGTTTGTGGTAATTTGTCACACAACAATAGAAAACTGATACCACATGTCATTCTGTGGTTTGTTTTTATTCAAGAATATCTCTTATGAATCTAAGCAAATTAAGCCCTTCCTTTTAACTGCTCTACCATATTCCATAGCATATGTGGTAAATAATTTCCAAAGATGGCTGCCTAAAATTCCTACCAACACTGTACAAACCTGCCACTTTCTTATTATTTGACCTTTCTTTGAATCTTGGATAGCCTTGTGATGTGTTTTCACTAATAAAATCTGGTGGAAATGATGTTCTAGAACTTATGAGTTCAGATCTTGAGAGACCTTGAAGCTTCTGCTATTGCCCTTTTGGGATCCAAGTAGCACATATAAAAGCTCAGAGTAAACTACTAAACGATGACAGGCCTCATGGGGGAAGAGGCAGGAGGAGGGGGAGCAGGGATTCAGGGATAGAGATTGGGACGCAGCCAGCCTCAAGCCAAGCTCCAGGTAATTTCAGGAGACTCTAAGTAGAGCAGAAGAACCACTGAGCTAAGCCCAGAAAGCCCAAAGAATTGTGAGAAATACTAAATCATTGCTCTTTAAGCCACTGAGATCTAGGGTAGTTTGTTACAATTGTATCTAATTATCAAATTATATGTAATTATTAAATTAGATAAATTAAATGTAAATATATGTAATTATTAAATTGAACCACATGAAATTGCCATTTCCATGAGTCAAAATTAGTCAAGTATTAGCAATTTCGTGAGGTTTAATCATTACAAACAAAACCACCACAAATATCACTTCATGTGCCTCTTTGTGCACAGGGCGAGTGTGTCACCCTCGGGTGATTACTAAGCAGAATTGTTTAGTCATAGTATATGCACATTCTAAAGTTTAACAGATGTTTACAAAATCACCTGCTAGAGTAACCATTAATTTATGCTCCTACTTTCAGCATATAATATTATCCTTTATCCTTTGATCTACATATTTCTAGAATTCCATTATAACAAAAACAGTTATCCAGGGTTCAAGATGCAGCCCTAACATGACCCAATCTAAAACTAAAGAAGCGTTCGTAAACCTGATAGAAAATTCCTGATAAGCCACAAGGCATTTTGATTTGAGTTTTAAATATTCTATCGTAGGTGACTATTTTAAGACAGGTAGATATAGTTTCCTATTTGTAGAATAGTTAAATTAATGAAGGCTGAGTTTGTGTTCCATGAGTAGACCTCCCCTCTGTTGGCAGTGAAACTAGAGCAAGATGAGTAGTGGGAAAGTGTACGAGGCTAGGAGGTCATACAATTTCAAGGACACTAGATGATAACGCAGGAAGACACCTTGCTCCTCAGATAACTGTTATACATTCAACATGCCAATATCATGATAGCCCGAATACTTAAATAATATTTAGAACATGATTATTAAGAATTATCCGAATAAACAGTTGTTTAAGGCAGAGGCGTGGACTCTTTCTAAATAGCACTTCTGTGTGGCAGATTGTACTCATCCCCCAACATTGGTTCTTCTTCTGCAGTAATACAAATCTAACTGGGTACCTGGTCGCATTTCCCACCTCTCTTACTTGATTATCAGATCCATTGCTGTGAACAGGACTCAATAAGAAGGAAAGAAAACGGGTGTTCCCTGAACATTTGGTGAGTGGTTACAGTATGGAAACTGCCCCTTAAGATAGAGGAGGCCAGAGACACAAAGGATAAAACAATATTGGACTCCTACTTCAGAGCGCGGCCACAGGTGTCTGACCTCACAGAGGCAGGGCAGAATCACGAACCCAGCTTGCCCTAGCTGACTAGTAGTGTGCTACGAAATAAAGATTAAAGAACACATGTTGTGAAGCACATGGTGACTAGGATAATTTAGCAGGGGACCTGTCAGAACAAGAGATGCTAAAGATTCCTGATTGGTAACACACATGTTTTCACATCTGGGTGAACCCTGTTAGCCAGGAAGGCAGCTGATGCTGCCTGTGAAAAACCTCTTCCCAGTGAAAAAGCTTCATGCCAGCAAGTCACCTGAAAAGTCATTGGCTTTTTGACAATTTTTCTATTATCCCCTCTTCAAAAGTTGCATAAGTTTAAAAAACCAAACAATTTGTTTTCCCCAAAGAAAATATGCAGGAAAAAATATCCAAGAAAGCACTGAAGTAAATTAGAACTATTCCAGAAATGGAATGGGGAGCACCTTCTGAAATATCAGCACAAACACCTCAAGTAAAAAAATTTCCAATGTAATATGTTTTTAATCAGACACATCAATCTAAAGTTTTTGCAGCATCTGCACACTTGAATGCTGTTGTATAATGTGACCAAAATGCATTAAAATAATTGCAGTAGGGTTTTTGGCATCATTTTATAGTAAGTGGACAGTAATTGTTGCTAAATTACAGCTAAATCTCTGCAGAATTAGATATTACATCCATATTACGATCGAATGACTCTATCATGATTAATGATACTGTGGTGAATACCAAGAGAATTAAAATGATTAGCCACTTTATTCTAAAGTGTTGACATTTTCCCACGATTTTACAGTTATGTTTTAAGAAAACTTTGCAATTAAACTTATTGCTAATGGCTCCTGAGTTAAATCCAAAGACAAATATTCCTTAAAAGATCAACTTTATTAATGAGTAAATATTAAAATTTGAAAAAACACTTAGCTGAACTATCCACCTTAAATAAGTAATAGCAGATGATGTGTTTAACACCCTAGTTATATTTGAACAATACAGCCATGTAATTAAAGATACTTGGCTATCATTAAAATCTTCATATTAATTCTCTTTCAAAACAATTCATGCAATTCAGACTACATATTTCTGGCAAGCCAGAAAAAAGAAATGCAATACCAGTTTCAGAGGAGTAGATGTTATTTGAATGTCAGGTTTCTTTGCAGCTTTTAACGAAATTGTGAAGAGTAAAAAGCATAAATTGGTGTTTAATTGTTTAGAGAAGACATTTATGTTATAAAGTACTTGCAAACACCTCTCAGGAGAAAACTTGGTAGCAATTCATCAGACACAAACTTGGTAGTGCCTTAGTAAAGTAATCATATACATGACAATGGACATTAAACAAACATTTATGGGAAATGATTTACTTTTTCCTATTGTTTTAGTATTATTGAATCTTAGTACCTAAGATAACTACAGTATTGTACAAGATATTGTGGTTCTTTCGACCAGCTATTTTTGGCCCCAAGAGTAAATTTGTAAATGAGTGAAAAACGCAAATGCTATTAAAGAGAACAAGCATCTATGGAAAGAACAGCTTTGAACTGATACGAAAATGCCACGGGTTCAAATTTTGAAGTTGTCTCTAATTTACCCAGTGATCTCTCTGGAATTTGTTTTCTGCACATGGAGTCAACATTTTTTTCTGTTTTGGTTTCCCAGTTCAAAATAATATAAGGGAAATAAATGAAACAATACTGAGAAAACATTTTCAACTTTTCAGAATAAAGCTAATTTATTTCCTCCAGTGTTTATCACTGTGGTTAGAAACCCTGCCTCAATCTTCTCAGTAACTCACACATATAATGGAGAGAACTCTGAGCACATGATATTGGGGTTACTGCCACTAACTAGCTACTGGTCTCTGCTAAACTTGCCCCGAGTCAATTGTAACCTCTAAGAAATGGACCGTGTCTCAAATATCTTTATTTTTATATTCCCGACAATGCCTAGCAAAGGATTAAGTAGACAGTATATTCTCATAAAACCCTTTTCACTTGATCAGGCTTAAAGAATTCTGCTGGTCTTCATCCCACATTCCCTTAATGGATGATCTCACCTTTTCTCCTTACCTATCATTTTTCATTGTCCCTCCCACCCCTCTTTTCTTACATAACTCCCTAGAAGAGGAGTTGGCCATCTAAAGCCTGCAAGCCAAATCTGTACTGCTGCCTGCTTTTGTAAACAAAGATGTACTGGAATACAGCTCTTTTTTTGCCTATTGTCAACGCCTACTTTTGTGCCACATAGGCAAAGTAGCTGTGACAATGACTATACAGCTCACAAAGCCTTAAGCATTTACTATCTGGTCCTTTACAGAACAAGTTCGTATTAGAACATGGATCCTCAGTGTTCTTGTACTGAGGAACTCCTTTGCTCCTCATTTGAGTACAGTTGGAAATGCGTTCTAAGATGGGGGCTAAGGGATGGATGGAGAATTACTCCTGATAAACCATGGGCATATGTCAATAACCTTCTTCCAAGAATCCACTTGAAATAAGCATGACAAGTAAAGTAGCTGTACTCCCACTCCCAGCCATAGACTCCCAAAGGGGAGTCACTGGAAAGAGTGACCCATGGTCTACCACTTAATCTACTACATGGTATGGATCCCTATTTTAATATTAGCTACTGATTGCTAAACATTTGATAATTATATATTAACCACTCAATTTTACTGAGCTCTTTTGTTACTCTGCACCAGACGCTTTGCATACATTATGTTATTTAGTCCCCCCACATGGGCACCCCAATAACCATATGTAGTTGGTCTATTTACAAATAGCAAAACTGAAGTTCACAGAGCTAAAGGAACTTGTTTACAGATGTATAACTAGTAAAAAGCAGAACTGGAATTGAGCCCAGGCAGGACTCTGGGGTCCAGACACGACAGTGCACTGCCACTGAGGTAATTTACATTTCTGCTCCCCAAACATTCCTGACCTGCAGGCACTTGAATTAAAAAAGTAAAAATTGGATTGTAGCAACAGGATAAAACCTTCTTATTGTTTATAGAAAACTTGCAAAAAGCATCTCAATTATTTTAAACTCCATATAAATTATACTCTCAAATGCCGTTTCTCTTTCGATCAAATTAGAAGTCATACGTTCTGCTTAAGCAGTTCAAATGAATTCTCTTCTGTGGCTTAGAAAAACAAAGCTGTATCTCAAAATGCTTCTTTACAATGATTTTCTCAGTACAGACATCAGATTAAAGCTACCATTTTTTAATATTTTGTTGCTGTTCCTATTCTTAACATTTTTGGCCATATGGATATTATAAATGGTTATTTACAAAAATAACATTTTTCTTTTCAGTTCAAGAAAAAAATAATAAAGCAAAGTCTGAGGCATGTGGAAAGGCAAGCTCCTAATATCAAAGGATGTTTCTGGAAGTAATTGGAAGACTGTTCCATTGAGGCTTCCAGTCTCACACGGAGGCGTCTGTTGGGCTAAGGAGGGAAGGCTGTTAAGAAGTAAAGATGTCCCCCCAGGATGCTGGATTGCAGAATGAGATGAAAGATATAATGTGCCAAAGATGAATCTATCATGTGGCATTCGAATCTGTCACTAAGATCCTCAGAGCACAGTCTGCTTCTGAATATTAGGGACAAAAAGGAGTTTCTGGGAAAAAATATATTTTAGAAAAAAAAGTGATTTTAAAGATTTTGTAAAATCTTATCAAAGAATGCAATTATTGTAGAAGAAATCATGAGGTCATTAAGAATGAATCATGCTAAACTGACTTTTTCTTTGCGTTTTTTTCCTATCTTTTCTTTCTTTCTTTTTTTCAATAGACTCCTCAGCTCTGGGAAATGATATAGGTCAAAGCATAAGGGAAGGGAAAAAGGAAGGAAGGAGCTGTTTTGTTTTGTAATTGGTTTCCTACAAATGTTTTTTAAACTGCTGTTTGTCTAAGAAATTTCATTCAGCTCTTTCTTCAGAATCTTGATTTCAAAGTGCAAGTTCAAACTGCGTTTTGCTTTAATACATGTCTTACCACCACTTTATTCGCAGCGTTTACTGCCTTCACAAACATGCCTTTGGCCCTGGCATCGCTAATCAGATCATTTTCGATTGACAGGTCAGACCTGCACATAAACACACAAACACACACACAGATGTACACAAACACACTGGTCTCATGGGTTCTTTATGCTAATAATCATGAGTCTGAAGTGGTACAAATTTGGGACTGAGCTCCTGGACAACCAGATTCAGGTCCCAGCATTGCAATGAACTCAGCTGGTGATTTGGGAAATGTCACTTTTCCTCTTTGCGCCTCAGTCTTCCCATCTGATATTTTGTCATTTATGTGTCATGTCTGCTCCTTCACCCTATTTCTATAGTACTAAAAGCTCATTTCTTCTCATTTTCCCCAGTGAGAATGATTGATAGCTTTCCCCTTAGCAATCTCATTACATATTTTTACATATTTGTTGGTTATTATGTTTTCCTTCCATCACTTTTCCACATGAATGAACAGTATAAGTTATCTTCATCTTCAAAAATTCTACCTCCATTTTTCACTATTTTCTTTTATGGCTACTTTTTGAATACTATTTCCTAAAATCTGTGTAGGGTGGTGGTGAAGAGTGAAGCCTCTGGATTTAGACCGTCTGTGCTTGAAGCCACTTGCTCAAGGTGACACTCTAGACAGGTCACTTAACATAGTTAAGTTTACTTAACTTATCCTTATTTATAAAACGAATAATACGATGGTGCCAAACTCTTCAGTTTTTGTGAGATTTAAAAGAGAGAAAGCATCTCCAGCATGAGCTGAATGCCAGGCATATAGCTGATACTATTTAATTTATTACTTGGGGTGTTGTTATTATTGTTTCTGATGCCTCCTCATCTCCACAATTTCCCAGAAAACTAGTGTTTTTAATAGAATTTACCAAAATGAACACTAAATATGACTAGATAAACAGAAACAATTCCATCCACTTTAGGGAGTCATGGTACTTTCTTTTTAATAATACAGTCATGCTCCGCATAACGATGTTTTGGTCAACAAAAGACCATATATACCATGGCAGTCCCATGAGATTACTACCATATGGCCTAGGTGTGTAGTAGGCTATACCATGTAGGTTTGTGTAAGTGTGCTCTAGGATGTTTGCACAAAAATTAAATTGTCTGACAAGACATTTCTCAGGACGTAGCCCCATCATTAAGTGACACACGATTGTAAACTAAATGACTGAGGTGACTTCTATTTTTGAACACGCTCTATGTCATTGTTTCAACTGTCTGTGACCATGAGCTTAGGAACTATCTTTCAATATTTCTTGCTAAGTGTTGACCCTCATGAGAAGATAGAGCGTTCTTGCCTTCTTGACCTGAAACAAAATCACTTAAAGAATGGAGAAAACTATAGATCTAAGAAAAAGTCAAAAATGTGATTTCTTCTTATTTGACACATTGAAATCAGTCAGTTACAGTGTCACCTCTGGTTGGACACTGAACACAGCACCAAAGAGATGTGGCTACAAATCCACCACAACTTCTACCTGCTGAAAATTTAATTTTTGCCAAATGCTTAATTTCATATCCTTGACCATGTCCCCCATCACTGATCAGGAAACGGGAGGAGTTACTGGTGGAGACCAGCATTTTATTGTTTGATAAAGGAGCTCATAGCTTCCAAATCTGAGGTTGGTCACTTCCTCCTGAGCAACCAAATTTGCTAAGCCAGCCCGAGACATTGGTTTCAAAATCTTGAGTGTGCAGAACTGTCCCCAGAACTGACATTGATGTCAGGGGTTTGCAGGAGGCAGCAGTGACACTGGCCATGCTTTCCATTTAGATCTCATTTCTCCTTTTCTTCTTCCCTGATTCCCTTTAGGACATAAGCTGATGATCTTTTATATTACTGTGCTAATCTACCCTTTCCTGTGGCCTTTTATACGTTTATCTTCTTATGCAACAACAAACTTACCCTTTTCATCCACATACATCCTTCCTAAATACTCAAAGATCGTTTCACTCAGTCGGGTGCTCCTTCAGCTGTTTCCTTTAGGGCTCTTAAGTGAATTTCATCAAACCTCAATGATTTCAACACATTCAATTATTGAAGTGCGCCTTGACCTGCTTGCTCCAGATGAGAACTCACCCATTTGCTCATTAACTGTTACTGTATTAGCATCCTTTGACTATTAACCTCTGTCGTGAAGGCTGGAGAGAAGAGCTGTTAACGATTTCACAGCGTTCTTGCATGTGCCTGCCTCGCTCGCTCTCTAATAAGTGGCAGCCCTCCTCCTCTGAGAGAATTCTCTTCTGTCTTTTGGACACATGCAACCACTCTGTTTCATCTCATTTTCTAGGAAAATCACATTGTGCCTTCCTGTATTTCCTGCTCTAGACCTTTAGTTCTTCATATTTTTACAGATATCTTTAAACTCTTCCTATCAATCACACCTAAAATACTTATTTCCTCATTAAAAATTCTACCTAAATATATATATCCTCATAGAACTTCTTCTTTATTTTTAACCTTCAACCAATGAACACAGAAACTGAGAATCATGTCATCCTAGATTTGCCAAGAGACATTACTTTTTTATTTACTTGCTGGCTTAAAAGGACAATAATTACTGTCTTTTCTCCTGGTTTTCATTTGGGAAAATCTAATTGTTCTAATTTATGAGAGGATAAAATACCAATTTTAATTCAAATCTATCCAACTTACTTTATCACTCTACCTAGGAGCATTTCCTCTATCTACTCCTTCGAAGTCTTTATGTCCCTCCATTCCCTGACTCTCAAAATTGGGCTCTGTCTGCTTGAGCCATCTTACTTGAATTAATAGGCTATTCATTCAAACAACCCAGACACAAAATCAATCCACAGGGCATTCCACCATGCCGACCAGTGGCACCTCCAAACTCTAAGAGGACATGCTGGTTTCCATGGTTAAATCTAGTGAATCCCAAATGGTATCCGACACACACCCTGATAGGCACAGGAGCAAAGGGGCAGACGGTCTGAAGGGAGTATCTATGTATAACACCTGTTTTAAAAAAACATGTTTTTGTTGTTTCTATATTTAAGCTTCCTGCTTATGTTCATGGCTTAAAAGGCTTTTTTCCCCCTCCTAACATGTTTATATTAAGCTTTCACAGCCATAGAAATAAAACATAAATCCTGTTCACTCAAGCCAAAATACTACCATATGTGCTCTTCTCACCTACCCACTCTCCTTATACTTTATTCCTTCCCTTCCTTGGCAGCCTTCTTCCCTATTAAGACAGGAAAAAACACAGGAAGCTCACTGTATTGGAGAAGGAAAGCACAGCGGGGATTACACCAGCAGATGACTTGTAGGAGGTAGCAAGAAAGAGGGACCCCCAAAACACACTCTTTTAGGAGACATCAGGGCCAGCAATGCCTGGTTAGCGGGCAATTATTTGAGGCACACTTATTAGGCATCTGCCCAGGTGCTGCTTTTTACCCACTCTCCAGAGGGGAGATAAATACTTTCTTCCCATTCATGCAGATGCCGAATAAAGGTCACCCTGTTTCAGAAGACATAGGAACAGTGATATTGAGCTCAGTCATTTCTAAGTAATGACTTTATTCTCTTTCCTGAATGCTGTTGGGAAGTGGTGAGGCAGAACTTGTGTGACTGTAAAAATAGCAGTTTTTAAAAATATGGCTAGACCAGACTACTGAAAGAGGGAAAAGAATTGTGAAAACAGCTGCTTTGGAAGTTGAAAATTTTTATTGACTCATAAAATGTTACACTGAGAAAGGAAGCCAAGAATTTACGTTAGAAATGAGGAAACTGAGGCCCCAGGATATTAAGGGAATGTCTCAAGGTCATTCAGCTCTTATTCATGGGGCCAAAACGAAAGTAAAAACCAGTCTGGTGGCTTTTCCAGTATATGACATTGTCTCCCTTCTTTTCAAATGTCAATCTTTTCGTTAACCTGGCCTTATACAGGAGCAATTTTTAGCCTACTCCTCTGCTGCCTGAATCCAAAATAGTATAGTGTGAAAAGGTCATTTTTAAATCACCATATCTTCCAAAATATTGGGTCAGAAGGGATCGTCGAAAGGCTCTTTTTGCCTCCAGGTAAACTTACAGCAAGCCCTCTACACTCTGCTCTGCAAAGTCCCACAGTTCCCACAATCTCTTTGTCACCACCTAACTTCACAGTCTAAAAGGGCACTTAGGAGCTCCAGCCAGTTCTGTGGGTCATGACTGTGGATGCAAGTCAGGTCATGGACTCCATACCCATGTATTTTGTTTTGCATAAAAGCTGTATGACTACAAAGTTGTAGGAAATAGTACAAATTACATTTTGGCAATTCTAGCTCAAAAGCAGCAGAAAAGTTCACTATTTAAAGATTTTCCTTAAAACTGCACAAAATGTAAATAACATGCATCAATTTAATGCCAGTCAATCAATATGTTCATTTGCTGAATTTTCATATTCAGAACTTTGTAAAATAGTGGCCCATCTGCATGGAGTGGAGAAAATGCCCTTGACAATCCCCCCTCTCCCAACAGTGATAGAAGTCAGTCCACGATGAGCACCTCCCCTCAGACATTTACTGAGTGGTCACAATGAGGTGGGTCCTGTGCTATGTTCTGTTCATACCGGTATAAGCAGATAGAGCCCTCAGCCTCAGGAAGCTCAAATCTAGTAGGGAAAATAGACCTTCAATAAATAAGTTAGGGTCTCACCTAAATGGTTTTGATAGGAATCATTTCACTATCTTCTTATTTTTGCCCATTTAGAAGGTATATTCTTCTAAGGTAGGAAATAACCTTTAAATATTATCTAGTCCATCTCTTTGGCCCTAAGCAAGAATAAGATTTAACCACTTCTGTCACTTGCAAAAATGAACCTCTTTCCAATAGTCTAATACGTAACCATCTCAATGAGAACATAGTTATATTACTTGTAGTGTAACCTTCTCATGCTGTAATTCAAGTTCCCTTTCTTTCTTTTACTGACTCTTTAGAGATGATGATGAGCATTTAATAATTCCACTAATTTAACCTGAAGACTGTCTTAGTTTCCTGTTTTCTGGGATCCATAGGTTTGATTTATAATTAAGTAGGTAATGTGCATAATTCTCCACTGTGTATCTCCTAATAAGGGAATTCTGAAAATAGTGCACAGCAGACACTCAGAAATACTTGCCAAGATGAGCATTCTGGTTAGGGCTTGACCAGCACTAGATATGAGAGAGGAATGGTAGAAGACAGTACCTGTGCTTACAGGCCAGCATTCACAACAGCAACTCTCTATTTAATAAGTCTTCCAGGGAGCCCCTTGAGAGACTGAGAAACACACTCCTACATCTTTTTATCTCTTCTTCCTGACCCAGGATCAAAAAGGTCACTAGCACTCTAGAGGTCTTCCATCAACTTAAACGAATGAATGAATGAAAACAGGAAGTTTCCACTCTCACTAAAATGACCCCCATTAACCTGTCCTTATATAAAAATATCTTCAATATTTGAAGGAAATTATGTTATGGCCTAAAATTTATATCAAGTTTATATTCCTTCCTCTTTGCATTCTTCCACATCTCATTAATGTCCAATCATTCACTCTTACACTGATTTGTAAAAGAAGCAATTCCACCCAACCCTTCTTGAGATTGCATAGAAAGTCTCTGTTCATGTATCAAAGGACTTCATATTACACAAACATTAATTTAAACAAGGTAAGCTCCCTGAGAATCTCAGGATAAAAGTGCTTTATAGGATTCAGATATTATTTTCTCAGCTGTAATGTATCTAAGAGCTATGCAGTCAGACCTTTAAATTCAGATGAGGTGATATGTGCTGCAGAATTTATAGAAACAAAATTCTACAAAGCAATTTGGAAATAATAATATGTCCTATTGAAAACCAAAGTATTGTAAATTATCTTCAGTAAAAAATCAAGAAATCACCAACTCTTAACCATTAAATCAGTAATGCTTTTTGTGGAGAATTATATCTCCAGTGTGCTTGCAAATGTAAACAGAAGTAATAAATAGTCACTGCCCAAGGATACACAAAGTAGAACACTAGAAGGTGTTAAATTCATGATGTTGCTCCATTTTTAAAAATTTCATTTGTTATTTCTGTAGGAGCTTAAAAAACCTAGGTTTAATTTAAACATACCTGTGTGTTACAAAAAATAGCTATAGTAATTTCAACTTTGATATTTTTGAAGGCCTTTTTCAAATGAAACATCCTTTTGAATTCAAGTAATTAAGGGGATTAAAAATATTTATCAAGAATTTATCCCATTAGGCATCCTCAACGGAATCAAGTTTTTCTGGGAAAAAAAAATTACAAGCCAAGTCTTAAAACATTTCCATGCAAATATGTTAGGGAAAGTCCTAAAATGAAGCTCAGAGAAAAATAACACCAACATAAATTCAATTATTATACCAAGTAGCCACAGAAACATGCAGAAACACAGCCATTCAAGTAAATAAATTATTCTGATTTTGCCCCTAGCTGACACAAATTACTCATTTCCTTGGACTTGATACAAGAAGGCTTCAGAGCAAATGAAGAAATGCAATCAAAGAGGAGGAAAAAAAAAAAAAAGCACATTATTCATCATCTGCCAGCCTTGCAGTAACTGGGGTTTACTATCATCCCTCATCCCACACAGCATTGCAGGAGATGTTCATGAGCCAGTCTCTTACATGCTCAAATGCTCTCATTCATAGACTTGATTTCCTTTTGGGGGCTCCAGCAACAGCTCTCAATGCTGGCATTGTGAGTTGTAACCAATTGCAAAGTGCCTCCAGTTGTTTGTTACTAATAAAGTATTAAAGTTTGAAAATGACTTACTTTAAAGAGCTAATTTAGGTTTATTTGTAAAATAAGCAAGGGTGATAAAATATTTACAACTAGTAGGACCTGGGCATTGACCAAGCAAAAAGGACACTGACCTCAGAGGTTGCCGCTGTCCCAGGTGCTGGATGGTGGGGCGGTCCAGAGCATTAGAGAAAGAATGTGTTAGTGCAGAGGGCACAAAGAGGAGGGAAGCTTAGGAAACCCAAGCTTTTTATCCACCAGGAGGGAGGTATTTTGGCATTTTAACAACCCAGTATGTCTGTGTGTTATGAGGAGAAAAAGGTGAATATCATTTTTGATAATCGTATTAACCTCACTCTCCTGCTTCCTACTGTGTTTCCTTGAACAGAAAAGGAGGTGGAGTAATGTGCTGGGACTGACACATAATCCATGTTTTTTTCCCATCTGTGAACCCAAAGATGTATGTCACATATTAAAATATGAAGGAAGGGTTACAACTCTGCCCTCCTACTCTCACACACTTTATTAGCCTGTGAGGGCTGCCAGAACAAAATAACACAGACTGGGAGGCTTAAACAGCAGAAATTTATTTTCTCACAGTTCTGGAGGCTAGAAGCCCAAGATCAAGGGATCATCAGGGTTGGTTTCTTGTGAAGATCCTCTTCCTGGCTTGTGGATGGCTGCCTTTGTGCTGTGTGCTTACCTGGCCTTCCTTCTGTGTGCACATGGAGGGACTGAGCTCTGGTGTATCTTCCTTTTCTTATAAGAGGACCATTCATATCGGCTGAGGGCCCCACCCTTTTGACCTCATTTAACCTTAGTTACCTCCCTAAAGGGTCTAGGGCTAAATACAGTCACATTGGGGGCTACGACTTCAACATATGAATTTTGCAGGGGACACAGTTCAGTCCATAACTCAAGTGAGAGAAAGAGAGAGGCCTGCTCCCAAACATTCTCTACTCTCACCAATTTAAGTGAAAGTAAATTCAGAATTATTGCTGCAGACAAATAGCCCTTTAAAAGCAGACTGTCGCTGTAGAATCACCTGTTCACATACTCACCCCCAGTCAGATCTCACTGAGGCCTGGGCCACCTTGGCTAAAACCACATCTAATCACTGCCACTGAGCATCCAATTATCAGCCAGCAAATACTTATTGGATACCAACTGTGTTCCCAGGCACAGGGGAGACAGAAGAAGTATAAGATCTACATAATTGGGGGGAGATAGAGGGTACATATGAATCAACCAGTGAATAAGATCAGCCCCTTTCCATTTAATCAATGTGGACCAGAGTCTTCATGACAGCCATGTGGAATTTGCACAGGTAGAAAAATCACTCTACAAATACTACTGTGGCCACCACTTCCTCATACCTCTCTGCCATATTTCCATGGAAACAAGAATGTTCCTCATCACAGTGGCATGACTCAAAGCAGAATTGGCCCTAATACCTTTGGTTCGGAGGGGCAATGTAAGTGTAACTCTTTCTTCTTCATTGTAATCAGTTCTAATTTCACTCAAGAGCCTCATTCCTGTTGAACTGTGATGAACGTTTGGTCAATAGGATACTTAAATGAAAAATACAAAATAGAGACCATAGAGTAAAAGATAAATTAGTGGAAAATCACATGACATACTAAAAGAGGGACACAGCAGAGCATGAATGGTAGAACCCCTCAAAAATAGATACTAAGATTATGGGCGAATTAAGGGAGTATGTGAGAGAATAGTGAAATGGAATTCTGGCTGGGACACAGAAGTGCAAAATTCTCCTTAGAAGAAAATAGAAAGATCAAGGGCAGTACAACATACAGAAAGAGCATAAAGTCTGGGGAGTGGAAAAATGTGTGTCAAATACAATATAGAACTTCTTACTGGTTTTTATCTGTAGCTTTTCTGAGCCTATTTCCTCATCTTTAAATAGGGATGATGCTATTTATTTCATTGGTTAATTGCAAGGATTAAATGAATATACACATATATACACAGAATGTCTGTAACAGTACCTGATATACAGTAAAAACACAGAAATATCTTTTGAAGGACTAGACTAACATTATAATTAGTAGCTATACTTCTGACGCTAACTTTCAGCTGATATCATCAGCCACAATAATGGCAATGCCATCTGCAGTAAGACACAGAAGGATCAGTAGATGAGTAGCAGTCACTTGTTTTAATAGAAAATTATTGTTGGAACTACCCTATAATTTGTCTCCTACAAAAGTCCAGATGCCACTAAACTGGGCCCAAGGTCACCAGGGTGGAGCACACTGCCCCACAGTTGATTGTCTTATTTCTGTTAGAGCTGACCCCAGGCCAGATGTTTGCATGGGGTCTACTGCTAGTCTTATACTTTCAGCAATTTTTATAGTGAAAGTTGTCCCCAGACAACAGGCCAGAGGGCAGCCAGAGCAGTTATCCTCGCTAAATTCTGTTTCCAGCTGTTCCGTGGGATGATAATTCCTTGCTCTGAAAAAGTTTTCTGCCAACTTGTCAGAAGAGTGTCTCTCTTGCCACTCACAGTAGCTTTTGTGCTGTAGAGCTCAGGCTTGGATGCTGGTCAAACAAGAATCATCTCTTCCTTAAAGGATGGTTTGGAAAATTAGCTTTTTTTTTCGTGAATCTGTTTTGATCTGATGTTAATTCCACAAAGTGGAGGGGCAGCTAAATCCTCTGAAGTTGCTAAATATACTTTGGGAGCAAAATATAATTTTTATAAGAAGACTAATGTTTGGTTTGTATTTCAGTTAAATTGTTGTTAATATTTGCAAAAGCTAAATGTCAAAAGCAATGAAAAATGTCAAACCATGCGAGCAAAATTAAGGGTTTCTTGTGAGAATTGTAGAATTTAACCTAACAGAGCCCTATCCCCCTGGACGCAGGCATGGGATGTCAAGCTCTGGGCCCTGAGCTTTACAGGGCTCAGGTCTGATCCTCCTGTCCCCACCCTTTTCCACCAGGTGAGGACTTCTCATTGTCAAGAAAATGTGCCCATGCAGAACCTGTGCCTCCCCTCTGCCTCATGATGCTCTGGGCACTTGCGGACCAGGTATTTCCATCCAAATGGCTCTGAGCCCATTTCTAGGACCTCCATAGGCCTCTGTGTGCACCCGAGATCCAAGACGTGGTAGCACACAGGGTGTGTGAACAGAATATTGACATGAAAGCTGGAGTGTACATACAGGTGCACTGAGGCCCCCGGTGACATGGGAAGATGGGGCTTGGGTGGGAAGAGAGAGGAAGCTGACCAAAGGATTGGGCTTCTGGCTGGGAGTTAGGAACTGGTTGTCTTGGTGCCATCACAAGCCAGCACAAAATACCAAGGAAATTGAGAATTTTCAACTCAAATTTGGTCTTCCAGGATGTGATGAAGGCATATTCACCAAAGTAAGGAAGTAGAGAACATATTTCATTGGCAGTTTGCTAGCTTGATTTATGACTTTTATGCATTTAGACATGCGGAATGTGGGCTAACACTCATAGTCTTGCTCAAGGCCCCATAAATGTTAGGGGTGGGGCTGTAACATAGTTAATTTTAGAAAATTAGAGGCTTACAAATGAGAGAGTACTTGTATTAAGTTATCTTAATTTATTTAGCAATACTAAGATTACAGCTAATAAGCCACAACAAAAAATAGCATGTTTCTAAGGTATTCTTGTAAATTTTTTTTTTATGAAAAATCACAAACATTTACAAGAGTACAGGTTATAGTATAAGAAACTCTCATGTGCCCATCACATGGCTTAATTACAACCAACTTGTGGGCAATAAATTTCACATTTATTCCTAATCCTCTCTCCAGATTATTTAAAGCAAATCACATATCTACATCAGTATGTATATTCAGAATATAGGGACTCTTTTAAAAAATGTAAGCATATATTATCACACTTAAAAACATGAACTATAGCAAATGTCTAGGAAGTTGCCAAATCTTCCAACCATCTCATATCTTCCAATATCTTATTTGTTTTCCTTTCACTGTTTGTTCCAATCAGGATCCAAATAAGGTCTACACATGTCTCTTGAGATTCTTAATCTACAGGTTTCCTCCCCAACCCTTTTTGCTTCCTTGCAGTTCATTTGTTGAAGAAACCAGGTTGTTTGTCCTATAGAATTTTCTGTAGTTTGAATTTTGCCCAATCTATTCTCAATATGTTTCCTGCAAATTGGTCATTAGATCTACGGGCTTGATTAGATTCAGGTTCATTTTTTGGCACGATGGTTTCAGAGGCGGTATTGCATATTTCCATCAGGAGACACATGAAGGATAATTTTCTCTCTTTGTGATGTTAGCAGCCAATAATGATCACTGCCTAGACCCGTTATTTCATTAGAAGTTGCAAAATACATTCTAATATATCCTAATTGTGTCATTCTTTCTTCATTTATTAGCTGACATATCCTATAAAGAGAAACTTGTCCCTCAACAGCAATTTAGTTACAGTTCTTCAAGGAAAGAAGGCATAAATGCTTGATTCTTTTCCTTTATTTATGAGTTTTGAAAATAATGAATCAGTTTGCTAGCATCCTCTAAAGGTTGCGTTGGGGTTGTTTTGTATCATTATGAACAAGAGGATTTAAACATAGCTGATGCGTTTCAATATACTGCTATTATTCTTTTTGAGACATTTTTGACTGGTGGAAGGTTTTTCAAATTGGATCATGAGTCCTTTTAACAAGTCTCAGAATAACAATACCAATACTCTCTCCAAAAACAAATCACTACTAAAAACAATTACATTTTTTGTGTTTCCTTTTTCAGGTAATTGAATTTATTTGTTCCCTTTTTTAAAATTTATTTGACATATAACATGGTATTAGTTTTATGTGTGCAACATAATGTATATTTCTTTTTGCCCTTAAAGTATCTTATGATGAATGCACAAACTTCTATGTCTTGAGGTCACTTCAAATAATTCTTCCCTGTGTAGTTTTGTCATAAACTAAATTTTCAGTTAGATATATATGTTATGTTGTGCTTTCAATTTTTAAGAACATTTAAATTAGATATTATATTACAATTATTTTAAACATTCACATATTTCTAAAGTCAAATCCTTAAAACAAAGTTTATTCAAGAAATCTAGCTTCTATTCTTGTCCCATCCTCTATTCAATCTTTTTTTTTTTTTTGAGGAAGATTAGCCCTGAGCTAACTACTGCCAATCCCCCTCTTTTTGCTGAGGAAGCCTGGCCCCGAGCTAACATCCGTGCCCATCTTCCTCTACTTTATATGTGGGATGCCTACGACATCCGCACCCGGGATCGGAACCGGCCGAACCCCAGGCCGCCGAGAAGCAGAATGTGCGAACTTAACTGCTGCGCCACCAGGCTGGCCCCTCTCTTTCTCTCTATCTTTAGTTAACTATTTTTAAAGTTTTACTTTATCCATCCAAATACATCATTTTCCGTATATTTGCTTACATATGCACATACACAATCAAATCCCACTGCCTTCTAAGATAAATTATAGCATAATATATATCCACCTTTTCCCACCTGGTACTTTTTCCTCTTTCTTCTGGTGATTTGATGACTATATTTTTATGAAAATAAGGAGAAAAATATCGGTTGAAATACTGAAAATGAGAAAAAATCTATTGAGCATATTTTGAGAAGCTGTATAGTGGAAAGGATGTTGGACTCCCTAAATCACCATATTTACAACTAGCACTCACTTCACATTTAACTAAAGATGCATTTCTCATCTTGTTAAAGGTTCATTAATCTAGTAATTCTAGAAAAGGGCACAATGATATTTGAACTTAATTATTGTAAGGTTTTATAAGGTTTAGAGTGAGTTAGCTTGAAAATATATGCTTAAAACAATGTTTTGTGTCTAACGCAAAATGACAGAGAAACTTGTCAATCATGTAGAACATATCCCAAGCAATGGATACATATAAATTCTTAAAGACATTGGAAGAAAAATTTTGCTAAACGAGTACATGTTGAAAACACTGATCATATTTACTTGCTCCAAAGATAAACATTGCATTGAAGCCAACACTGAATTTTTGAGAAGCTTAGCATCTATTAATTTTTGTAGTGTACAATAGGAAGAGAGTATATCTTAAGAGACAGACAGATCTGGGTTGAATCTTGGCTCAGCTGTTTAGTGGCTGTGTGACCTTTTACAAATTATTAAAACTCTCTGGGCCTTATTTTCCTTATCTATAAAATATGGATATTAATTCTTCTTCACAGGATTATAAGCAACGAAATCATATGTTTAAAGCACCCAAAAAGCAACCAGTATAAAGTTATTACTCAATAAATATTAGCTTATTGCTTTTTTGTAGGTATGGAAACAGGAAATGGCTGTCTGAGTTCAAATCTCAGATATAATACATTCAAGCTGTATGATGATGGGTAAGTTATTTAGCCCATATGAGCCCTGGTTTCCTCATCTGTAAAAGAGAGACAATAGGAATATTTTCCATAAAGGGTTGTTATAGAAATTAAACTACATGTAGTATTATGGTTCCTTCATAAGGAAGGGCTGTTTTTCTGTTTTGCTTCAGTTCCATATCCCTGGTACCTAGAATAGTGCCTGGCACATGGTATGTTCTCCTTACACGTTAATAAAAAGTAAATGAGTTAAACATGTGCATCTCAGGTATCTTATATTGAAAGAGTTATCACAGAAGGCTCAAGTGTGCAACCTTGTTGCTGTTCACCCCAAGAGTTCTCTCCTCCTGTATTTAGATTTAATCCTCTGCCTCCACAGGTTTTATTAAATGATGGATGTTCTCACAATCATCGTAACCTCCAAGGTCCTAGCCTTTCCTAAACTGGGCTTTAGGTATATTGAGGCAGTAACTACAGCCTTACTGCCTTACTACTCAATTCTTTACTCAAGAGAGATGCCTTAGAAAGTCTGGGTCTGCAGAATCTTGAAGCCATTCAGATCTATTACAAAGATCTGTAGGGTATTTCCTGATAAAATATTGTGTGCTTTGGTGATTGTTTCTGAAAAGGCAATAGACTTGTAAGCGTTATATGTGTCATGCATATTGGAAGTATACTAAATATATTACTACTTCACTGGGGACTCTCTTGACAATAATGTGAATTGCTGAGGGAATAGAAATCAATTCTTAAAGTGTTTCTGACATCAAAGGTGACCGCTGGGCTTCGGGAAAAGGGTTCAAAGTGAGATTGACTTACGTGATTGAGGTATTCATAAGATCAACACCACACAGGCAGACCAGGCATTTTTTCACTCCCTAAGATGCAAGGGGATGATGAGGGCCTGATTCAAATGGCTAGAGTGCTTAGAGAGCGTCCTAGCCTTAGGAAGAACTGAGCTCCAGCAACACAGAGCTGTCAGTTGCTCTGAATCCAATCATGAATACAAACACCTTTAGGTTGTCTTTGTTTCCTATTCTCTCAACCTAAAACATCCTTTCTTCGGTTCTCCATTAAATCCTCCTCACCTGTACGTGGTTCCATATTCATCTCAAATGAATCCCCTTCTCGCTCACAGAGTTTTTCTTAGGTCATGTTTTTCTCCCTTTCTTGCAGCAAAGATTTGATTTCATTTAACATGAGTTTTTTTCAAGTCTGGCTCTTTCTTTACCATAAGATCCTTAGCGACAGGAAACTTGGCTTACTTATTTTATGCCCCCTACCTTGCTTGGCACACAGTCAAACCAATTTCGTCATTTTTTTTCCTTCAATTTTTGTCATACTTTGGTCTCACACTGCCTGCAAAAAACTTACTCTTAATGCAACAATACTATCTGAATGAAAAAATTTAAAATCAGATGAAAATAAATTAAAATCTGAAAATTATCTAGGTAAATATGATGCACCAGGATGGCCAAATGTTATCCACAGTGAGGGCTCAACAAATGTAGCTTAAAACAGCAACATGGCCCATTGGAAATATTACCATATTCATTTATACATCAGTCTAGAGCCATAAGAAGTCTACCTACAATCTACTAGGGGGGAATATATCATATTGAGGTCCAAAAATGCTAGCAAGAAAAAACATAATTATGTGATTAAAGTCTGTACAGTAACCAAGGGAGGAAAGTGGGATGTTATAAAAGGCATCAGAGAGAAGGTGAGTCTGGAACTGAGCTTTGTTAGCTAAATACATATTGTCCAAGCCAACTGCAAAGGGGAAATTTGGACCACTTTAGCTAAATTCAATGACTATACAGTCCATGTAACAAATGTAATTGTAATTGGATGGTAGTCTAGATGTCTAGAAACATCAGTTTAGTCATCAGCCTAGCTGGTTTGATAGTGCAGTAGAAAAATGTACTAAGAAAGTAGAGACCATAAAAGAGGTACTGAAGATACAATTATTGGACCTTCCTTATGAATTTTGAAATGAGAAAATGGTAGTTACCAGGTTTTCCGTCTAATTTGATCCAATTTCATTTATCCCTCTGGCCCAAATTTCCCTTGAGTCAAGTGATGACGATCAAGCTTAAAAAACAGCATCAGCGGCAGAACCTGTGAATTTATGATCAAGGCTGAAATCTGTATGAAATACAATTGCTTCTAATATCATTTGACACTTCATTTACTATCATGGATCATGAACTACAAAATGAATGAAAAAGGGAATAGAAAGAATATTTGACCAGAGGTCAGAAGTCCTGGGTTCTAGATTGGGATCTACTTAACCATGTACCATGAACAAGTTACTCCATTTTTTAAGTTTCAATATAGTTTTATTTAAATTATAATATTATTATATGCCTTGCCTGCCAAAAATAAGGTTATAGTGAGAAATGAAAGAAATAATGAAGGGAATGATTTTGAAATCACTAAAAACTAAAAGAAGTGTAAAACATCATCATTTTTGTTGCCATGTTAATATCAATATTACTAAAAATGCTCATTATAAAACCTAATAGCTTGAAATGTTATAGGAACTAACTATGCAAAAAGAAATTCATATTTGCATCTTGAGAAAATGCATCCTGTCACTTCTTGCTATGACAAACGACAGGTGAACACCTTTGGTCAGGAGAAATGTGAAAAGAATCCTGAAACACAGTTTAACGAAAACTACAACACATTTCTTTGGTCAGAACCCCATAACTTCTGCATAGCTAATTCCCTACTTTATTCTCCAGAAACATTCTTAAAAGCTTGAGGCTATTTGTTAGCAACAGATGTAGACATTTATAAACAAGGACCATCTTAACTGAATTATTTTTCACAAATTAAATAAAAGATTCCAAAAAACAGTTCCAAGTATTTACAATCAGCGCTCAGAGATTTACTCTGTGGAATACCGCCCATTAAATGCACTGCCTATGGACCAAGAAGGTAATCAGAACAACCATCCTCACCACGGAGACTGCTGCCGTTCCATCTGCCCCATATGCTGCCATAGACAGACTAGTATAAATGCTATCCGAGGGTCATGAAACACTCTCTGAAAGTAAACTTTACCCGGTGGGAAGTAAACTTTCAATGCACCAAATTCTGCTTGGTGCCCTGCAGACAGGAATTCTGCAAAGAATATTTTGAAACAGGCAACACATCTTTTATAGGTGAGCACTCCATCACAGAAGCTGACGAATGGAAAATCAAGTCTTCATCCTCCCAGGCTATCATGGTTTATAACTCTAAGAATGATGACTATTATCAACATTTTAAAGATTCCCAAAAATGGCCATTCTACAACCTCTCTTGGAAGGAAATTTCTATTATAAACACACTATCTGTAAAATTCTTCCATATGCTTAACCTAAGTCTTTCAGAGCACAATGCTGGCCACATCTTTCTGTTTCAGTAAGGATATTAATTCATTCTTGTATTTATTCATTCATTCATTCTTCAACCATCAAATATTTACTGAATGCCCACCATGGCAAAGGTCATTGGTAGTAACATAAGAGATGTATGAGGACATGAGAAACATTCTCTACCCCTTGGATAGGCAACGACAACCTTTAAATCTTTATATAGATCACTATCAAGAGCAATGTATGGAAACGGCTGCCAATTTCAGAAAATATGGAGGACAGAGGAACATGTTGAACTGTCCCAAGAACAGTAATCAACAAATTTAGACTGTGAGAAACTCTAGAGGTCAAATGCTCTAAGTTCTTCCACAAAGAAATGTGAAGGAAAAGCAAGTGATGGAGGGCAACCTACTAGTTAAAAGAAACATAAAAGATTGATCCAGTTTTATCACAGACAGGCAAGACTAAACTAAAGTGTCTAGGGATGCACATTAAACAATTTAATAAAACTATTAAAAACACAGGGAGATTACTGTTATAAAGTCAGGATAACACTTACTTATTAGGGGAAGATGAAAGTTGAGATTGAGAAGAGGCACCAGGAAGGGATTTTGGGTGGCTGGCAGAGTTTTCTTTCTTGACATGATGTTGGTTATAAGAGTGTTCATTAAGCCAAACATTTGTTTTGCATAGTTTCCTGTATCTGTGTTTTGTTTTTCAAGAAGCATCTAGCAACACGCAGCAACTAGAACCCCTAAACATTGCTAGTGGGAATGCAAAATGGCACAGCTACTTTGGAAAACAATTTGGTAGTTTCTTATAAAGTTAAATATATGCTTACTACATGGCTCAGTAATCCTATTGCTAGTTATTTGCTCAAGAGAAATAAAAACACACTGAGACCTGTGGGTGAAAGTTGCATGTTTATAGCAACTTTATACTCACCCAGGAATGGAAGAAACCCATCAGCAGGTGAATGGATAAACAAATAGTGGTACTTCTATACAATGGAATACTATTAAGTAATAAAAGGGAGTGAACTAGTGATAGATGCAACGACAAGAATGGACATCTCGAAAGACATGCTAAGTGAAAGAAACCAGACACAAAAAAAGTCAAATACTTTCTAACTTCAGTTAGAAGACTCTCTGGAAAAGGCAAAACTAGAGAGAGAGAAACCAGAACAGTTGTTGGCAGGGGTCTGGGGTATGGAGAGGGAAGTGACAACAAAGGAACAGGAGGGAACTTTTCATGGAAATATTCTATATCTTAATTGCAGTGATGCTTACATGATAATATATGCTTGTCAAAACTGATCAAACTCTACACCTAAAAAAATGGTTTTTCTGTAAACCTGAGTGAAAAATCATTTATTATTGAGAGTAGGAATGAAATTAGTTTCCAATTTTAAAATAAAACATATTCTTCTACATCCTGCATTTATTTTCTTAAAATAAAAACGTGTGTTGGGTTGGAGATAGTAACACTTATAGGTATAACAGGTAACTGAAAAAAAATGGTAGAGGAGAGGCTAACTCACTCATGTTTTTACTGATGGCTATTTCTTCAGAGAAATTGTTTAGAAGTGAAAACAATTTTGGTTGTCATAAAGTTCTCTCTCTTCAGGCTCTTTCCCAAACCAGTTCAAATAAATCCTAAAGCGGACAACATGGGAGCCAAGAACAATAATGGTTACGTCTACTGCAGAGGATTTTAGCTTCCTTTTGCCAGTCAAGCTCCTCAGTATTCAATTTTGGCTGTCCTCCACAGAAATGCATCATCTGGGCTTGGCAGTTTTCTAATCTCGACTTCTCCAGGGTCAAGCAACCAAAACAGACACGGTGAAAGCCCATTGCACACAGCTTCACTGCGATGATAACACGGAGAATAAGACAGTCCACCCCAAGCCCTCAGTGTGAAAGCTCGGTGGTTAGAACTTCAAGTAGGCCTGGTTATAACGGTGTAATTATAACTTCACCCAAGAAATGCATTTCAGTTCTAACACACCGTATTTTAGAAAGCATAAAAAGCATTATAAAACCATAACACAATTCAACTTCCTCCTTTTACAAACGAGCAAACTGAGATCCAGAAAAGTCAAAGTACTTAACCCAAGTTATTAAGCTAGTTGGAAGTGGGGCTGCAACTGCATTCTAGAAACCCATTTAACAGGATAGAGCTCTTTGAAATAAAATTGGAACTTCACTCTGTGTTGCTTTCTCTATCAGAGGTGAATAATAGGCACTATAACTTTCACATTGCCTATTCAACAATGTATAGCTCTGTTAAGAGTTTAAGAAACTTGTGACAATGTCATCACGCGTATGCAGAAACAAAAATACAAAGGAATTAAGGAAAGTTCTGCATTAAGTTATTAGTTGCTCAGCTCCACTCTCTACATAGCTGGTTTTAGCCTCCCTCTGCTTTGCTCAAGTGAGAACGTATACACTAGGTTACTAAAATATAAACTTCTGACATCAAAATATGATCCATTTTATGTTAACCAAGCATTTTAAAAAATGCCATGTAGTCTTTTTTTCCATCCATTGCAATTTGAAGAAAATTTATCATTTAACCACTGCTGCTTTGCCGTTTTAACCTTCTGGTAGATAAACTTCTGGTAGATTTACTCAGAGGCGCAGAGGAGAGGTCTCCATTTTCATGAAAAGTCTCAGCCAGAAATAGTGCTGATGGTATGGAAATGGCAACTCCAAATCAATAGCAAATTGCCCTCTATATTCATCAGGAGGAACAAGGCACTCGCGAGGGCCAGCCCCTGTAATAGGTGAAAGGTGAACCTCTGAATGGGAACAAACAGAGAAGAGGAGCAGAGCCTGTGCTGTTGATCACCCAAAGGTCAATTGACAGCTTTCCTCATCCTGTTATGTTTCACTCCTTCTAAAGATGTAGAGAAAATGTTCTTTTAATGTACCAGACATACACAGAGGCAGAAGGGAACACGTGGGTAGAACATTTAAGGGCATATTATCCTCTTCAACACACACTTCTATGCCAGGTGCCTACAGCTTCCAAATGGGCAGCAGAAAATGAACCCTAGGATTCCATAAAGTCTCTGAGAGCCAATAATGTGAACAGCAACGAGCGAATGCATTAAGCAGTAAAACCATCTCCATTATGTCTCCTTGAAGTTCAGCATGCAGCAGACTGCACTTATGCACGGCAATCAACTGTGATAGGAGAAATCTCCCCTACAGTAAGCAAAGAAATAGCTTCAAGGCAGCAGATTAACAGTGCCAGCAGAGAAGGTCAAAGCAGGTGTGGCAAAATCCTGGAGGTAGAGCATGAAAGCCTGGACTCCATTTGGGCAAATTTTAACTATCTTAGTCAATTACGGGTGACAAAGCTGTATTGTTCCCTTGACTTAAATTTACACTGCAGAGGGGCCAGCCCAGTGGTGTAGTGGTAAAGTTTGCGCACTCCACTTCCGTGGCCCTGGGGTTCACAGGTTCCAATCCTGGGCACAGACCTACACACCACTCATCAAGCCATGTTGTGGAGGCATCCCACACACAAAATAGAGGAAGACTGACACAGATGTTAGCTCAGCAACAATCTTCCTCAAGCAAAAAGAGGAAGATTGGCAACAGATGTTCGCTCAGGGCCAGTTTTCCTCAACAACAACAACAAATTTACACTGCATAGTGTAAATACACACACAGACAGGCATGCAAGGAACATTTCAAGGCTACTGAGAAACATTAACTAATTCCTCATATTTTGGGTGTGATATGATTTGCTAACTGTAGATAGTTTACAAAATATGTCTGCGTGATGGTAAGTCTACCAGGTGGACTCTAATCTAAATTTCAAACACTGCTGCATACACCTGTCACACGATAAACACACATATTATTATCAATAACATCTCTATGCAATCATTAATTTCATCTGGCTTGATTCATGCCTTTGCATGACAACATGCACTTAACAAGTAGGAAGTCTGGCTGTCCTGAATTTGGACAAAATTTCCCTTCCTCGATAGCTAAACTATAAATGTGTTGTGTTGTTCATATATGTGCCTAAGCCTTCTTTATCTGGATTCTACATTTTTTGAGGACATTACTTTGTTCTGTCTTATTGTGCACACAATAAGAGTGGTTGATTGGCTGGAAAGAGCAGCGGCTTTCAGGAATAATCTACACATTGATTAGACTGTTTCCAAATACATGTTCAAACCAGGCATGGTTTGCATGAAATCAGAACTCTGCAGAGTGGCTTATTTCTTAACAAGTCTATTTTTTAAAATTCATTGTTACAACACCTCAACATAGCCCACCTGGCTGGAGACAGTGTTGCTGGCAGTGCTTCTCCAGATGAATCGAACTGATGCACAAACACTTCATTCACTCAAAGCAGAGTAATGAGTCGGGGGTTCTGACATTAATTTTCTTTACATAAAAGGGAAGGCAGTACCACAGCCTTAGTCCACACCATTAACCTTGGCTGGCTGGACAATCACAGTTCAAATAAACACTTAAAGGGAGGATGGAGACAGTTATGGAACTATAGGGGGTCACAAAGCTAATCCCACATAAAATACGCCCGGCCATGATTACCACACAGATGATGGGTTGAACATTCATTACCATGTCCGGAAAGGATCTTTGATTTAAATCTCCAAACAGTAAGACAAAGAGAGGACAGCCTCAATGATACCACCACCTGCCTCTAAGTACCACCTTATGGAAAAGCTCCTTCATCTGTGGGGAAGGCTTAATTTGAAAGTATCTTTTTCTTCTCTGTATTTATATTTAAGAGTAAAAATGGTCTGAATCAACTTTGGTATGGCTGCCTGAATCACCCTCAGCGCAGGCAATTTCTGATTTAGGAGCTTAGAGCTGATTACATAACCTCTGGTCCCATCTCCCTCTCCTTTTCTTTTAATTGCCAAATTTTGGACCACTGCTGATCATTATCATTATACCCTAATCAGAGGTCAAGGGGGAGGACGGTATTATGGAAGAAGGTTTGGCGGTGACATAAAAGAGAACTACTCATTCAAACATTTTTTAGAGCTTTTTATCACCTAAGTGATCCTATAACTCATTACCACAGAAAATCACAAGTGTTCAGGTTTGCCTGGTGCCTTTTAAGCCACCAGGCCCACCATGTAACTAAAACTGCATAAAATCAAGCCTCAGACTAATTCTCCTGAATCACTCATTCTGACACCTGAACTCTACTTCCCACATACACCTAATTGTTCCCAGCTTCTAACTTCATTATTCACTTTCCCCTTCAATGCTTCACCTCATCCCTGAATCTGAGACTCAGAATCTCCTTAATTACTGTTTAGATGCTCCCATGGCTACAGTGCCATCAAGCATACCAGGAAAATACTTCACCCAACTCAGCCCAGGCCTCCACATCTCATGCCTCTGAGCTCCAGGTTCATAAAAGAGGAATTAGAGAGCTATAACAAACATATATTTGGACGTTTCTGTGAACTTGCCGTACAGTGCTTGACTTGAGAACCCCGAGCACTGGAGGTCTTCCTATTTTACCTGTTATCACTTGAGCATGGACCCACCAGTCCTAATTCACATATTGTGAAATTCAGAAACTGTTTAACTTTGCAGACGTAAGTGACATAGCAGAAGTAGTAACACTTCTAAGAATTAATCCTAATTTGCATTGTCATGGACCATTCTCTATCATATCCTTCAATGCCATCTATGAAGGGGCCCGCGTGATGCATTCCATTATGAATTTATTAGCACAGATAACGTTTCTTTCTTTAAGGAGTAGTAGCCTCTGTCTACAAAACAAGAATTACATATCTTCTTGTGTTATCCTTTTTATCTCGTCTGCCAGGAATCTTACAGGTAAATTAAATGTTCATTCCCAGAAAAGACGTTGGGCTTTGTAAGTATGATTACTTGCCATAGTCCCCTTTCACGGTTTTCATTTTCAGTTTTTATTTTGTCAGCTATATTGTAAAACTACCTTTTATTGTAAGCCACTTCACATACTTTGAAAAGGCAAGTTATTAGCATTATTTTTAAAAGTAACCTCACCCCGTGAACAATACTTGCAATAAGTCCACATCTCAGATATCATCAGCTACAAAATGAACGCATCAACCCAGGGGCAAAAAGGAGAAAATTATTAATATAAAATTTTTAATTCAATACAATAATTTGGATTATAGAAATCATTGATGTGAACATTTAGATGCTGATCATGTCCAAGGGTGATGCACTATAGGCATGTTCTGTAACACTGAGAATTTTACGAAGACTTAAATTATAGGTACAGGATTATTTAAATAAGCATAACTAGAAATATCTTACAAGTCAAATTTTAAAATGTGAAAGGACATCAGAAACGGTTTAGTGAGTCTACTTAAATTATTGAGTAATTATCTGATCTGTCATGCACGCTTTTTCCTCCATTGTTGCTGATTTACACTAGTTGTCTGGCTGTAAATGGACTTGACTTTTTCAGTTTCAATGAAGCTTTACGTAAGAAAACTGGTTATACTGGGGGGAAAAATCTTCGCAAAGCTGTATGTAAAACCAACCACTATTTGTTTTACACATAATTATCTTCTCTTTCAGCCTAGGATGTTGCCTTGGCTCTTGTGCAACTCAGATCTGTATGGGATTGTCATTTGATTTACAGCAGATGACCTGGCATCATATGAAAATAATTTACTGCGCCATGTGCCTCACGCCCTGTAAATCAATAGCCTGAATACAGAGACACCTCAATTAGACAGTGCAAGAGCAGCAAGATCTGCCTCCTCCTTTCTTATATTATTAAAATGGCAAATATTACAAAGCAGTACTTGTTTTAAAGCTGCTTCGGAAGAGGAATCTATTATTTCAAGTTGGGAGACACAAAGTGAGAGTTACCATCAAACTGAATGAAAAATCGAGCAGGAAGTTCTATAAGTAATAGCCCATGAGGGGTGGGACATGCATTTGTTAAAGTATTGATTGGTGTATTTCTACAGCACCAGTGTATTACCATGGGCTCCAAGAGTTGAACAGGGTGTTCAATTATGACTATGAACCCTGAGGAGCCATCCATCCTTCCCACCCTGTTCTTCCAAGAAGCCTCTAAACCAAAGTCGCAAGTATTCATGGTATTAGCCACAATGAGATAAATCATTTGGAGGTTCAACTGTGGTCTCTCCCAGCAACCCACCTGAAAATTAAGCATCATTATAAAAGCCTCATAATGAGGAAGTGTATTGTCCGTCACCGATCATATCCAAATCCCAGTGGGAAATTAATGACAAGACCCACAGAGTTTTCTCATGAAAATTTTAGGGCAACTTCTCAAACTTGATTCTGCCTGGGATAACCTCACGAGGGAGAAAAAACAAAAATTATTTTCCTGATTTTGCAAATGGTGAAGTGAAATATTGAAATGAAAGCAAATTTTCCCTCACAGAGTCCCCATATCTGGTCCCAAGACTGTATTTGCACAAGTTTGTCTTGTTTTCCATGGAACTGAGTAGATTTTAAATAATAGGTTGAATCTTCATCCATATTAACAATAACTGAAAACTGAAAGATTCTGGCTGTGCTGGAATTAAATCTAAGAAGAGCTACTTTTTCAGAATGCTCCTTTCAAATTCAGGTTACGTCTTTTAAAGGAAAGAAAACCATTGATTTTGATTTTTTTTTAACTCCTCCTAAATGTTTCCTCTAAGTAATGAGTAAGAGCTTACTGGTTAATTAGATTCATACTGTCTCTCTACCTTAAAATAAGATTATGATGACCAGTGAAATTTCATCCTCTTAGCTGGCCTTTCACAAGACATGCCTATAGGCCACAAAGCCAACACAACTTACTGGAAGACCTCTTGAAAGAAAAGACAAGCAGCTTCAATAAAGCCAAGACAATGTGAGGTGCAAACGGAAAGTTTCAGAAAATTGGTCCAAATGCAATAAGATGGCTTAAAGGTTTAAACTGTTGGGGAAGTAACTGGTCAAATGCAACACAATCTTGCACAGTGGGAATTCAAGCAAAGGTGCAATTGGTGCAGGGAGAAATGCATCTTCTGAAGCAAGATGCTCAGTTCATAACAATACCTGGAGAATTGCTGCTGCAGGCCACGCATCTGAATTCTGTTGCGTTCAGACTCCAGTGTCACCTCCTGCAATCGCTTCTCACTCTGAAGACGTAAATGTCTCTCTTCTTCCAATTCATGTATCAGCTTCTCATGCTATAAAAGGCACAAAAAGAATGACTTTTAAGAAGGAGTTTCTTAAATTTTATGATGAGAAATAATTAGTAATAGCTGTCAGTTACTAAGTGCTAACTTAGACCTTATATATAGATCAATTGATTTCAGCCAGCCCTGGTGGTCTATTGATTAAGATTCGGAGCTCTGATCACTGTGACCCAGGTTCTTTTCCCGGTTGGAGAACCACACCACCTGTCTGTGGGTTGACATACTGTGGCGGCTGCATGTTGCTGTGAAGTTGAAAGCTGTGCCACCAGTATTTCAAATACTAGCAGGGTCAACCAGGAGTCAGAATTGACTCAATGGCACTAACAACAACAAAATTAATTTCATTCTGGTTACAACCCCATGAAGTAGTTCTACTATTAATCTCTTATTATAGACAAGGAAACCAAGGATCACAGACATCTAAGCAATTTGTCATAAAAACTAGAAGGTGACAGGTTTTCAATCCTGGCTGCTGTGACTCTAATGCCTGAATAATTTCCACTAAACCAGGTGGCTTTCTGTGCAGCTGTGAAGATCCCTGACCCAATAATACCATCAAATTCATAATAATTCAACTAATAATGACTAGGATCATTAGTGCTTGTTCAGGATTATTTTATCTCTTCAATCTGTGGTATACGATTTAAAGGGAACATTACTGTTTTTTATAGAAGGGTAGGGAATTTTAAGTTAATTACACCATGGAACTCATGAGACTAAGGAAAGAATTAGTTATTATTTCCCCCAATTAGATTTTTACAGATAAAAATAGGCGAAACCACACATTGTATTTATAATCCCAGAAAACTAGCTCATCTCACAAATGGCCAGCAGGAATTAAGAGAGGGAGTGAATGAGCCAGAATAGATGGTTCAGCAAAAACTCATTCCTGGAACGGGCACAAAGCACACAAGATTAGATCCTCCTAACATTATTGACTCAGCCATGCTAATGTTGTTTTTGGTTTTGTTTTGTTGCTGCTACTGCCTTTTATTTATTTTTAGCCTGTCATGCTATTCAAGTTATTGTTGTTGCTAAATTAAGCACTTGGTATACAGAATACATACTCTGTGATGAAAACCAAAGACTTAATACCTGATTATGAGGGACCTAAATTCTTTTTGTTCTGTTTTGTATGCTTTTTGGTGAGGAAGATTGGCCCTGAGCTAACATCTGTTGCCAATCTTCCTCTTTTTTTGTTTTTTCTCTCCAAAGCCCCAGTACATAGCGGTAGGTCATTTCAGGTCTTCTAGGTGGGATGCCACCACAACCTGGCTTGATGAACGGTGCGTAGGTCTATGCCCAGGATCCAAATTGGTGAACCCTGGGCGACTGAGGCAGAGCATGGGCACTTAACACTTGGCCACAGGGCCAGCCCCAACAGGATCTAAATTCTTAAAGGGAAAGAAGGAAGCTGAGACCTCAGTCATCAAACAAATTAGACAGTATGACTCTGTACCATGTGTTACCCAGGATGAAACAGGATCCATCGCATGGGGCATACTCACAGGAAGTGAGAGCAAAGATGGATTTTCTCCAGCTCTAACTCGTAGGGAAAAAGTTCTCCTGAGGACCATGAAGGACACATTAGATCATGATCCGGAAGTGAATCTAGGTCCTCTAAAAATATGTACACATCCCCATGCCTCTGCACATTTGACCACACTCTTCCTCCTGCTTAAAAGCCCTGTGAAGTCTCTCTATTCAAAGCCTAGGGCTCCTTCTAGGCTCACCGGTAAGCCATCTCCTCTAGAACTTTTCTCTCATCACATCATCATTCTCTCCCTTCCCTGAGCTCCAAAAGCACCTACTATCTTTACCACCCATTTGGTCCTTACTTTTTTGTATTATTATTTTTCGTGAGCATTTATCACAATTCTCCAACTAGATGAACACTTGTTTGAGATTAGCACTATGTCTAATGTGTATATTTTTGTATTTAGCATATTACCCAGTGCACAGTAGTACTCGAAATAGATTTGCTTACTGATTCTAGAGCTGGCCTTTTGCTAAGTCAGGCCTGTAGCTTCTATGTCACTACCTCTTACATGGTCCATTTTTAACCCCCGCAATCAGTTACTTCTATTGGAATCAGAAAAACCAAAATCAAAATCAAATCTTTATTCTGTCACTTTCTAGCAGTTTTGGAAAGAAAGGAAAACATGGTTGCAGAAGAAAAATGTGCTAATTATCATCAAATCTTTGTAGAAATAGTTAAAATGGCAAATTATATATAACATCTATTTTACCACAATAAAATATAAATTAAAAAAGAAACTCTTCACTCAATTATTGCACATAATCAATATTCCTCTTTGTACAGATTCATTGGACTAGACTGAACATGGGTAAGCCACCCATATTATAGAATCTAGAAGACTGTGCTTTGATTCCTGAAACAGGCAAAAAAAAAAAAAAGAAAGTGTATGTTAAATTGTTCAAAAGCACATCCTGTATAGGATGTGAAGTTTTGCAGAGAAAATAGCACCTGTCCTTCCTTTAAAAGAAAAGAATGTTACACAGATTCACTCACTGCTATATTGAAGAATTGCCAAACCTAATAAGGAAGAACCTTTTCTATATGAATAATCCCTTCTGTTCAATTTGCTAACGCCGTTTCAAATATGAATAAAATTATACCCTCACAACATAGAGAAAGTTCTAGGGAATTCTAAGACTAATAAAGGCAAAAGATGTTTACTAAAATGCATTCCCTTCAAATGATGTGTTTCAATTGAACCATCAAAGCTTGACAATAAGCCACACCTACTTTCCAAATACAGAAAAAAATTTTACCCAAATTATAGAATATGGCTGAAAGTAGCAAGAGAGTACATCAATGGATTAGCCATATTTTTTTTTTTTTTGTATTAGCTGTATCCTGAATATAAACTGATTTGTCCCCAAAGTAGTTTTGACTTTCTCCCACAGGTTTGCTCTACATCTCTTACAGCAGGAAGATTGAAAGGGAGTGAGAGATGGAAAATGGTTGGGTGTTATTTCTATGATGTCTCTAAGTACTGAAGAGCAGTAGGTAAAAGACAATGTCACAGAAATCTGGGTAACAAATCTGATGAGGCCAAATTTCAGTGGCAACATCTCTCTTTCCATTGACCCACTGGGCTGGGCTGGCTCTAAGCAGCCATCTTGAGAGCTCTGACAGTGTTTTTCAAAACTTATTGGACACCACATTTGTATTTCTCCTAGTTTCATTTAGCAAGATCACCTCTTCCCTTTCTCCTCACTGGCTTTCTCTACTACTGCATCCACATCACTACCCCAGGAGCACAAACAATGGACCAGGACTGCATCTAAAAAGTGACATTAAACACATGTTCACAGGAAACTTTGCCAGCCACATTCTCTTCCTTCCCTTTAGAGGCATGGCTTCATGCTCATTGAAAAGGCAAGTTTGCATATTTTTCTCAAGAAAAGCAGACTTCACGTGGGTGAACTTTCAACCCCGCATTCTTCTTTAGCTGCTGTCTCTAACTCTATAGGTTCTATGAGAACAGTCTCGGAGAGCCCTTTACAGTTTATAGAACATTTCCACCTTGTTGCTCTGTCTAGTCCTCAGAACAACTCTGCATGTCGATTGTCACCAACTCCACTAACAGATAAAGAAAGTGAGGTAAAGACAGGGAAGGAGCTTGCCCAGGTTAAAAATCACCACTCTGGGACCAGAACTAAGTTTTTCTGACCCTGAGTGCCCACTTTTTCATACCGTGGTCAGTTCTGCTATAACACTTATTTTTAAAGTGCAAATTTATTCCAATGCAAATGAGATATCAGGGGGCAATTTGAGCATGACACAAATCTCACATTTGCTTATGCCCAATTTCATTCACGAGAAACATGTGAACAGAGAAAACTGCAGCCTGCTGAACCTAATGTAAAAATACACCAATCACACACACCTCAGATAGAAGGACCAACACCCTCAGTCCACCATGCATGTTAGGAGCCACCCCATCCACATCTTGTGGTGCAACTTGCCCTCTGATATCAGGGGACTTCTATCGCTTCATGATAACTCACAAGCTGCAGCCCTTCCTGTGACGGCTTCCACAAGCAACTTCACGTCCTTTTCAAGGTAAAGTGACATATTTGCTGTATTATTTATGTAATTCTTAACCATTTAACACATGTAAAACTTAGCTGCCATTTTTATTAGATTCTTTTTTTTTATGTGCCACTGACAAAGTTTCTGAGTATTGTGCCCCTAGCTCTATTTTCCCCACAAGGCCTGTGCCGTGATTTTTCGGAACATGTATGTCATGTTATAGCAGACCTGACTGTACATCACGGTGGAGAAAGAGAAATCCAAATCAAGAGAAGAATTCTGGAGCCCTTTCCCTATTTGGGCACAAGCAAAGAGTCAAGGCTTCGACAAAGAATTAAACATAAAAAGAAAGGTATATGAAGTCCATGTCTTTGTTCTACCAAGTGATCTTGTCTATATCTCATAGCCTTCACACACATCTTAAACTTCCTCACATTTAAATTCTATGCTCTGATTAAACCTTTAGGGAAGAAGATTCCACAATTTCCCTGGGTAATCCATTTTATTTTTTTAAACTCATTTCCTGATCATTTTCTAAGACTTGCTTAAGTTATCTCAAGTTATCAAAAAGCCATTTCTGGGGGCTGGCCCTGTGGTATAGCAGTTAAGTTCGCGTGTCCCACTTTGGCGGCCCTAGGTTTCGGCTGGTTCAGACCCTGGGTGTGGACCCACACACCACTCATCAAGCCATGCTGTGGCAGCGTCCCCCATGCAAAGTAGAGGAAGATTGGCACAGATGTTAGTGCAGGAACAATCTTCCTCAAGCAAAAAGAGGAAGACTGGCAACAGATGTTGGCTCAGGGCCAATCTTCCACACTATAAAAAAAAGAAGTCATGTTCCCAGGAAATGGAGAAAAACCTATAGGTTCTGATATTATTTCCTAATTTAACAGAGAACTGTGCTTGGAAAAGGAGCTATGGACGCACTCATGTGGATTTATTCATTCACTCAGCCCACAAATGTTTACTGAACACCAAATATGTGCCAGACACTGGACCAGACAGGACAGCAGCCATGAGCCAAGTAGACATGGTTCCTGACTGCAGTAGGCTTACACACTAGTGGAGAAGGCAGGCGCTAAAGGAACTATCACACAAATACATATATCAGTACAAACTGATGGATAATTAAGGGTTTGCTGAAGGATGACAGCAAGAGGAACTGATTTGTCTGTCTGGTTTATTTGGTTAGGGGAAAGCTTCTCTGGGGAAGTAACGTTTAAACTAAGACCTCCGTGATGACTAGGAGTTACCAGGTGAAGAGACGGTACCAGCACTGCAGGCAGAGTGAGTAGCAAAGGGGAAGTCTTTAGTCACATATGAGAAGAACTAAGAGAAGCCCAGTGTGCCTGGAGCCCGGCGAGCTGGCGGAACAGGGGATGGCATATGATACAGGTGGGAAGAGCAAGGGGTAGCCCCAGGGGACCATGAAGGTTATATGAAGGATGTGGGCTTGTGTCCTGAGTAAAAAGATAACTCATTACCAGAGTTTAATCAATCAAGTGATAGGATCTGATAAAGATTGTACAAAGATCACCTGACTACTGTGTGGAGAAAATACTGAATTAACAGGCTAAACAACAGAGTGGGAAAATATTTAAAGGGAATGGTGAATGCTACCAGCTTCTAGTTTAGACTGCACCATTTGCTACTTAAGTGGTTTTGGACAAGCCAGTTAACCTAAACCTTAACTGTAATAAGCTAGTTTCCTCTGTATATTGGGGAGAGTAAAATCACCTAAGCCAATTTCATAGTACCAGTGTGAGGAATGAGTGAAATAATGTATGGTAAAGCACTATAAAAACTTGAAAGTGCCATATAAAAATAAGATATGGTTAACTGGAATTTTACAGCTTATATTGTCTAATATACTTTAGTTACTGTTGATAAATTCTATAAAAATTTTAGTCTTTAATGATTACTACATATTAAATAAATATTGTAGTTATATATTTCTTTAAAAAGCTCAAAAATGTGTTTTTAAGTAGAATAACTTTAATACTGAGGAGAAATACATTTTAAATTACATTTAATGTAAGAACAGAGAGACTAACTTAATCACAGATACCATCTAGAATGCATATAACCGTAGGCTTAGACTTCCCTAAAAGACATTATTTTTTAATCCTACCACCTAGTACGATTTTAAACAGATGGCTTGATCTGTGGTGTGCCAAGACTTCAGGTGTTAATATCAAGATATCAACACTTGATTTCAAATATAAAAAGTCCATCCCATGTCTAATTATAACCCTAACCCTAACCCTAACCCTAACCCCAGACTGGATTCTAGTTACATCAGTGGGTGATACTACTGGCAAAGTTAGTTACAAAAGAGTCAACAAATTTGGAAACAAAAGAGGAATTTTCTTTACTTGCTGTGAAAATTCTAGTCCCACCAACCATGGTCACATGTTAGGTGAAACATCCAACAGAGCAAGAGGGGCATCTCCCATTTACGCTCCAAGCATTCTGCGTAAGTCCTGCTTAGTGAGTGACATGAGGTATCAACTCATCCAGAGGTATTCTATGCCGACTTGATGCTTAAGAGATAGATAATAATATATACAAAGGTATTCACTATGTTTCCATTTCAAAGGATTTCCTGAAATGTGTTCAAGTTATAATAATCTTGTTGAATAATATTTTATGATTGAAGAATCATGGAAAAAATATTAACACCCTTGGATAATAAAAGGATCTAAAAGGTAGTGAGAAATGCACAGAGACCATTAGAGAAGGCAATAGGGATTAAATGATATTCCTGGGTATTGATGAAAAAATACATGAACTCATCCAAGAAATGTGGAATCTGGTAAACAAGCTACATACTATGCAATGGGGATTTTAAGTTAAACAGACTATTAGAAGAGATAAGTACATTTGATTCAATGATATAAACATAAGGCATGGTATTAAGACTCAATAATCAATCAGAACTTGAAGATGTGTTTAGATTTCCTTATTATTGGTATCCAGACAGTCACAGATATCACCAAGTGTTCACCATCAACATCCAATGTATATTGGATCATTTTAAGATTACACAGAGACCCAGAATAACCATTCTAATTCTCTTGCTACCTGTTGAGAATCTAAAATTGACAGGTGATTATTTTTCTTCAAAAGTCCATAAAACACACATCAGCAACAAAATTAAACTGTTATATTTTCATGAAAACCAGTTTTTAATGGAAAAACTCTATATTAACCAATTTCTATCAAGCCACTGTAAAATGGATCTAAATTAAGCTGTAGTTATTACATCTAATTGCAGCCTCATTTTTGCTTTTTACACAAATTGCAATATATTTTCGCTGTAAGGCTCCCTGAATTCAATATTCCCATTAGCTATGAAAGATTCAGTTATCCTAGAAGCAGAGAAACAGATAAGGAGCTTAAGAATTGATTTTTTTTAAAGCCTGTACTGTTGGCTGTAACAGAAGAATGAGAATCAGATTTTGAGATGCCAGGATAGAAGCAGCCCAGTATACATCCGCAGTACTGATAACATCGCTCCAGAGAGACAAAGCTTTTGTTCTAGCAAAAAAAGATACAGCACTTGGTTAAAAAAAAGAAAAAAAAAGTGAGAGGAGGGAGGAAAAGGTGAGTGAGAGAAATAAAGGAGCGGGGAGGACTGAAGGGGAAAAAGACAGATGAGCACTTCGGAGGACCTTAAAAATGTCCTCAGCGCTAGAGGAGGGCGCTAAAAGAAAAGTGCCACAAGTGAATCGCTCCACAGATTAAATTTTCTTAGGCAATAATTACATATGTGTTTTCTACATAGCAAAAGTCTACAGCTGTGAACTTTATGGGAGGAGTATTTTTAGGGTGGGTTGTGCAAAAAAGCACTATAAAATGAAGATTTGGCACGTCAAGATTGATACGGACTATAAAGGCATGTTGGAACAAATTATGGTATCCTACAAAGAGAAAAAGTTGTCTTTCACCTATAGTCGATAATCTTTATTACTTATCAACTAGATTTACAAGTGAAGAATAAAATAGTAATATTGCATTCCTAATATAAAGTAATGCAGTTTTGATTTTTATCATCATACAGCTGAAAGAAATATGATACAAAGTTATACATTGACCCACTTCCCACCTTTTTCATCACTTGATTTTCACCATCATGATTCCTGTGGTGGAGAAAACATGAGGCTAGATGTCTGGGTTATTTCCTTTTGGTTCTCCCATTTATTTGCCATGCAGCTTTGGAAACACAATCACCCTCTTTGGACCTCCTTCTAAAATGTTAAGGTCCCTTTCAACTCTCACATTTTATGCATCCATGAAATTAGCCACAATCACAGTGATGGGGCTTAGGACACATTATCCCAAAACACTGCACCTTGGCATATTGAATATTTTAAACTGAAGGGTTTGAGAAAACAGCAGAAGCAGGAAGGTCACTCTGACCTCCCCTACCCCTTCACCCTTCTTCCCTGCAACAGGTCATAAAATCCTCCTATGAGAGGTGCCCTCCCTGTAGCCAGGAGGAAGAAAGATACTCCTATCACCAGAGACAGAGAATTCTCAGTCAAGAAATCTATACAAACAAACCTAGTTAAATGAACCCTTATCTTCCTAGTTACTTCTTCACCACTTAACTAGCCCTAGCCCAAACCCTTCTATCTGGTCAATTCTTCACAAATTGAGTGTTTCTCTGTCTACGATGTACAAAAACTTCCTGCTCTGGTCACTTCTTTGGGTCTTCATTCTCTTGTAAAGGCTCCTACATACATGTAAGAATTCAATAAAATGTGTATGCTTTTCTCCTGTTAACCTCTTATATCAGTTTAATTCTTAGGTCCAGCTGGAGATCCAAAGAGGATAGAGAATTGTTTCTCCCCTACAACAGCAAAAGAAACATAATTGCTAATGGTGTAAAGAGTATAATGAGATGAAACATAATGTCTATAAGATGGGGTGGGAGGGTGTGCATATATTGGAGGATAGTCACAGCACAGATTTCATTTTATAATGACGGTGATTGGCATCCCTGTATGGATAATTAGGTGGATGAAGCTGGAGATTAAGAGGCATAGGGCATTATTTTTTTTGGTTAGTATAAAACAGGCAAGGCAACGTTAAAATGATAACATCGGGCATTACCCAACTGGGAAGAGAGGTGGCGAAACATAGACCCCAGAGGCATCGGTTTTAATTTGGTTCTTAAACAATTGCAGATTTCAGTAGACCTTGAGGAGAACAACAGAAACTAAATGATGTTTGAGCAAGATAATTCTTCCTCAGGGTGGACTCCAGAAGTGAAAGACTACTGTAACAGGGACAAGCACTGACTGCTTCTTTTTTATTACTGTCATTCATTAGCAATGGTTCCTTGAGTTAGAAAAGGCCTTTCCAAGGGGTTTTCTGGCTCACTGACTTTTTGACTTCGACAAGCTTCTCAGAAAACCATTTCCTCCCAAGTCTTTGACTGTCTGATGATTATGGGGGCTGGCCAAAAAAAGCAAGACACTGAAGTAACAATCCAAGTGAGTAGTAAGCTTCGTGTCCACAGTCGACTGCCTAATTCAGGCACACTCTTGCCCTTATCCCAATCACTTCCTTGAGTTTATTTGGTCAAAAGTCTCAATTTTCAACTTTACTTAGAAAATAACTTCATTTACCCAACCACTGGGTCCTTTTATAAGAAGTCAGTGACTCATTCTTCTCCCTTGGTCACGGATCTTTCTCTGTTGTCATGTTAATTGATCACAATTAATAGTAGCTATTAATTATTCTATCCCTTTGGGGTTCTCAGGAGTCAATTTTACTAAATGTCTTTCCACTTGATTGAAGCCTTAAGTACTATTCTTTTCTGATCTGTGGATACAGTGTATTTCATATAAGGAAGGGGGAGGATTTCAGTTCTTTTAGGGATTTTTACTTCTGGTTCTCCGCCCTGAATCTACTATGTACTTTAGAATGGCCGTAGATTTATTTATTTCCCCCTTCACCCTCACTCTGTTCCTTTTCTGTCTTTACCTCACAATGACCAGTAGAGAATGACTGGACTTCTCTAGCAGATTTAGTTTCCATTTCAAACTTTGAGTCATTATATTTCTCTCCTTGTTCCTTATTATAGAGGATTCCAAGATCTTTTATTCTCTTCTATGCTCCAATCTTGAACTTCAACTATATTTACTATATGGTTTACCACTTGCTCTGCCTTTTCCATCCTGGTGTCTCTCTTACTTCACTGCCCACCCAATTTATGGTTTACCCCATACGTTGGTGATTCTAATATTCATCTTAGCTTTTAAAAAAATTACCTGATGGCATATCCGTTGCTAAGCATTTCATATATAATTATTATCCCCTAGCTCTTCAAAGAGCATGTTTTCTTTAGGGAGTGATGGGGCCCTGCACTTGGTAATGAAACGCCATAGAATATTAGCATATCACTCAGCATTCCAGAAGTGTTTAATACATTCTTGTTGAGTTAAACCCTGAATCCTCTTGACCTCCCACCCAGTACTTCTTTTTCCTTAGTTGGCAGCCAGCTCTACATTTGCAAAGTTTGTACCAGTGACAGATTTCAGTCATCCTCATGATCCTGCCCCTGAGGATAATGTGATGAGACTTCCTTTGGTTCAAAAACCCCATAGATACATTTTACCCTGTTGGTCATTTTCTTTTTCTTACCACTGGCTTTGCTTGTCTCAATTTTTATCCTCTCACAACAGCCCATTGATTGTAATCCTAAATTTCATATTCAAATCTCTTATTTGATTAGTCACTTTCACTTCTTAACTACTAATTCAACCATTTCTTTCCTTAGAGGATTTGCAATGGCTTCCTTATAAAGCACTTATAATTCCTCTTTTTTTAGGATAGTACATTTTACTATTCTTGTTTTCATCTTACTAGATTTTACAGAATTGTAGGAGGAAGAAACCTATTCACACAAAGAAGCCACCTTTTTTTCTCTGATTGGAATTCTTATATTCCTGTCTTTCTTCAGTGAATGGGTGTAATTATGTGTATGGGAAATTAGAGTATTTGCTAGGATAATTATTCACTCCTCTAAAATAGGAGAATAATTATAATGTCAACAATAGTCTGTTCAAAGTACTACTGGAGCTTTCGTTTTAAATCTGCCAGAGAAACGGCTTCCGGGACCTCAGTAATTAATATTAATTTCTCACAAATACTTTTTATTCATGTGGAAAACACACTAGAATGCCTTCATACTTCCTATTTCATTGTGGGAAAAGTCTCTTCAATTTTTCTTTTTAAACAAGGCCCTGAGAACATCTAGATTGGTTTTTACACAGCCAGCTTCCATTATTTTACGATACTAGGCTCTATTAGAAACCTGAAATTTTAAAACAACATGATTTTTAACAGTTTGCCTTATCCTTGTTAGCAAATGCAAACTTTCACATTCTAGCATTCCATCAAAAGGTCAGCTATAATATTTAAAAGATGAATGTGAAACTAATCACAAGTTTTGGTTCAATGCTTTAGTATTTCATTTCATACAATTACCAAAGTTAGAAGAAATTGAAAATATTACATATTGAATAATTAGAGCTTGTGTTATTTCAAGGAGGTAAGGTTCAACAGAAATATCATTTTTATGGGGAAACCATTAAAGACATGTAAATGAGCCGAGTGAGCACAGTTAATCTATAGAAAAGGAAAATGTATATTCTTAAAAGACAATCTGAGTACTTCTTTTAAAAGTGCACTTAACCCTTGGTTAATCACATAAATGGAGGAAAAGATCACGATAGATAATCTCAGTTTCTGAGTGGTGGGAGATAGTCACAAGAGGAAGCAAGTAGAAAACACAGCCTCATATGGTACAAATAACAGTCATGAAAAACAGGGCAGTATAGACTACAGTCACCACTAATCAACTGCCTGCTTGACACACAACTGGGTATAGAAAGGCTCGCAGTAGGAACGCCTAGGTCATGACCACAGGTCTTTTGTGTGCAATTTAAGTGAGCATCAGAAATTGTGTTTTCAAGTGCCCTTTCTGTAATCTCCTAGATTCTCCCCAATTTCTACTCCTGGCTGAGTGGTTAGCCCTCTGTCACGCAGAAGTGGTCTCTCCTGGATGGCTTAGTCAGATTGAATGAACACAACCAATCTGTACAGCTATGTTTCCACACGGACACATTAATACCTTTCCCTTTCTATCAGTCCTATAATCAAAGGGAAACAGACATCTTTAGATTTGGAAAGGCACTTTAGATCACCATGTCCAACGGAAGTCCTAAAAGGCACTAACCATGCAGGATGATCCAGTCCAGCCTAAGTCTTTGTCACTGTGCAGAGAAGATCAAAGCTCCTCTTCAAAGTCTCTCTTCCCAGGTAATTGAGAGAAGAGCCAATTTTCAAGAGTTTGGTGGAATTGGGCTTCTGGACCAGTAGGATGTATATGTAAAACTTTTATCTACATTTGAAAAAGCACTTTCCTTTGCAATATAAACCTTTCTATATAAGCTCAAAATTAACCCCCTACATGAAGATGGAAAAGTGGCAGGGTCATAAAACATTTTAATCATTATTATATTAGCATTCTTAAAAGCTCTCCTAGAAAATTTGGCCTCCTTCTTCAGAAATCAATGATGCTAAAAGCTAAGTATTTTACCTGGCCTTGAGTGTTACGAAATGTGGTTTCTTCACTCTTACAGGTATAGAATATAGGCACATTGCTCCACAACTGTACATTTTTATATAGGCTAGGACTCCCAGAACTTTTGACCAAACAATCAGATTCAACATGTACAAAGAAAATGGTTCCAATTAGTGATATTAAACCACCACTAATTATCATGGTCAAGCAAAACACATGTGCTATTACATAGGCATGCCATTCATCACATCCAAATGCCTAGAACAGCAGGTCTCTCCTCTTAGACCAGGAATGATTACACATAGTCCACAAATTGCAAAGTGTTCAGTACACTGAAATTACTGATAAGCAGTTATTGAATAAATAAAGGCACAGCTACTGTAACAGAGGCAGTCTGTGGCTTTATTTTATTTTACATTTTACGTGAAAAAGATCTATCTACACAACAAGAGTGTGGCCGCTGGCATAAATCTGAAGTGTGGCTGGTGGCAGCAGCCCCACTGATGCATAGCCTAAGGAGACATGTAGACACTTTTAAAGAGCACATGTCTAGTTATGGAGAAGCTACAAAAGCAATTCCAGGACAAATCAAGTGAATGAAAATAGAAGAGAAAAAAGAAAGGGATATTTCTATATCACAAATAAGAATGATACTGAAGATGAATCCTGACTGAGTGCTGTGAGCACTTTTCATGTAGCATCCACTGAATCCTCCTAAGAACACTAGACAATACGCACTACGTCCAAAGCAATTGTTTAAGATTATGAAACTAAAGCCACAGGAAATAAATAGCAGAGCCAGTGTTTGAGCTCAAAAATCTGACTCCAGGGTCACAGAGCTTGGCTGCCTCTCCTTATAAGTACAAAGGAGTTTCTTTCCTCGTCTAATAAACTTTCACCTCAAATAGTGAACCAACTGTCATTAAGCTTTTCCCTTTCCATGACCCGTTAGACATGTGGGGGATAAAAGAGATTGAAAAGATGGTCTTAAAAAAAAAGAGATGGCCTTTGCCATTTAGAATATTATAATGATCACATATCAAACAATTAGCTGGCAAAGCATGACTATAGAGCAGGGGCTGGCAAATTTTTTTTTGTATGTGAGACCAGATGGTAAATATTTTAGGTTTTATGGGCCATGCAGTCTCTGTTACAACTACTCAGTTCTGCCCTTGTAGCATGAAAGTCAGCATAGAAAATACATTAACAAATGAGTGTGGATATGTTCCAATAAAATTATTTCAAAAACAGGTGGAGGGGGGGAAGCTCAGCCATAGTTTTCAGACTCTTAATCAATATTACTAGTTGACATTTCACAAAAAGGAATCAATTCTAATTGTTTATTTCCAGGAGGTGATATTTCTTTTCTCCAAGATTTACAAACTCCCCAGAAACCATGGGGTTGGAGAACTGTTATTATCACTGAGAAACAAACACAACTCGATATACCTCCCCCCAAATTTAATGAAATTGTAGCCACTGTCAACAAGCGAAAAATTAAGTTTGCATTTTCTAGAAAGGATGAACTCTTCAGCAATTCTGGAAATCACGTAATATTTGTGCTTGTCATTGTGCTAGGAACAAATCTTTTACCCATCGCTCCGTGATTACACCTCTTTACAAAGGCATCAGTTTTATGTTATACATAGAATTACATTTTACCCTTTGGTGCCGAGCCATTAGCCAGTGTCTCTGCTTATTCTCAATCAGGAATAGATACTGCCTCCTCCCCCAGAGAGAGAACAGAGTCTGTAGTCATTTCCTGCCAGTGTTGTTTAGTGTTAGAGATTATTCGAGTTATTTCAATTCAACAACAATTTACAAAGGGCCTACTTCATGTCAAACTAATCTCAACATTAGACAATTTTTAATATTAGTCACAACATATGTATAGGTAAAAGATTATTCAGTCCCACAAATAAACATTGTGTTTTTCTTTAATTCTCCAAGAGCCTATGAGATTCAATGTTGACAGGAGCTGACAAATTTAAAGGCTTTCCTACCATATATTCTCAAACACTGAAACAAAATTTTAAGTCTAACCACTCAAATACGAACAACTCAGAATGTACAGTAAGACGCTTTAGTGCATATATCACAGGTTGTAGCAGAAAAAGTCTTTCTCCATCTCTCTACCAAAAGTTTTACATTTACTCTGTTAAATAAGTGTCCTTATAGCCAATAGTTAAGACTCCTACTTCACAATATCTGAGTTGGCTTAGAGGAGAAAGAGTAAGTTTGCAGTCTAGAATCTGTGTAGCCCTTGAGTTATGCCTTTTCACCAATAATTTACCTCCCCAGATTGTGCATTTAGTTCATATTTTAAAGACTTCAAAACTTCAAACGTCCTTTTGTCTGTTACTCATTGATTGTGGTTAAACTAAATGTTTTTCACTCTGTAATCAATACTTTCTTACGAAAATAAACCCAGGCATTGACAAACAACTCTGCAGCATATTGCAGCTTTGCTGAGAGTAGACAGTATGAAAAACTACCCCTCCCAAGAGTTAAAAAAGATCTCACTGACTCCAGTGCTTACTACAATTTTTACAAGTTTCTTACAGCTGAATCATTCCACTGTAACAAGACTTTATTAAATTAGAGAGCTATGGAATCGTAAGCTCTCTGAGAATAACGATTAACATGCCTTTGTCCTTTATTACTGTTTCAAGCCATTGCAAGCATACCGTTCATGTTCACTTTTACAACCTCTCTGGCGAGGAAGATATTAAAGGTCAGTAGGTAGAGAAAATAGGGGTACAAAAATGTAAACAAGGATGACTTTGTGTTTCATGAGACTACTGTTCCAGGATATTTTTTTTTCCCCTTTTTCTCCCCAAAGCCCCCCGGTACATAGTTGTATATTCTTCGTTGTGGGTCCTTCTAGTTGTGGCATGTGGGATGCTGCCTCAGCGTGGTTTGATGAGCAGTGCCATGTCCGTGCCTAGGATTCGAACCAACGAAACACTGGGCCGCCTGTAGCGGAACGCGTGAACTTAACCACTCAGCCACAGGGCCAGCCCCTCCAGGACAATTTTAAATGGCACTACTAACCTTTTTTAAAAGAAGTTGTTGCACTTTTAGACCCCAAATGCAAGACATGTTTTTATTTGGGACTTTTATTTTACACACTGTTAGCTGTGAGTTCCTGGCTTTTATAAACACTTGGCTTCCAATTATCTGTTTATCACATGATTCACTGTCTTAATACAACTCCCAACGGGAATCTGTGGTGGCTGCGGGGCATGAGTAGCCCCCAAGACATATAAGATTGCCACCATGCTCTCTCCAATACTAATCCACTAAAACACCAAACTTCTAAAGTTTATAGGGTTATATATTTAGTGGTCTGGGTAATAGCTAAGGCAAGTTGGGAAGAATAACACCAAACACTTCCACAGACAATAAACAGAAAAATAAGCCCTTCAAATGCACACACCCTAAATAAGTTATGGCATTTTCTCGCCTTCATGTTTATTAGTTAAAAAAACTGAAGGAACAATGATTTTAAGTCATTGGAACCTTGCATGTGTTTATCCATGACAAACAGCAACAAAGGCATTTACAATTTTTATTAGCAGAAGCTGATATTTCCTGCCAACAAAGATGGTTTTGCCTTACAGTGAAGCAATTTAATGAACCAACCTCAAGGTTTTTCAAAAGATGCTTTCCATTTCTTGCTGCAAAACAGCACTTCTATGGCTTAACTCAAAATTGCCACTAAGTAGATGGACAAGCACTGATCTGGTTGTAGCTGTAGAGCAAAAGCTGCATCTGACTCAGTCGGGGAGAGTTGAACAAATCCCATCCACTAGCACTTACCGCATACCTACTACGCACAAGCTGTTCTTCTAGATGCTGCAGATGAAGCACATTCTGTTTCTGAGGAAGAAGGCCAAAGCTCTATCATGGGCCCCTTACTACTGGTGCCAATGTTCTCCAGACCTCAATAAATTAATTTATTTATTGCTTTATCATCTATAACAGAAAAAAAATAACCTGTTAATGCTACTGTGACTGAGAAGAAGGGCGACACCCAGCTTGGGGAAAGCTTTCTTGCTGCCCATAATAGTTTAATTATATGAACAAGAAGCTTCTGAACACACAAAATTGGAGTCACTTCTAAAACCACTGACACTATTCAAGAGACCAATAAATGGAGGTTATGGGGACCCCTTTTACAATCCTTTATGGAGATACCACTCTAGACTCGATGGTGGTGTATAACTCACTGTAGGACTATAACTGGCGCTAGGCATGCACAAGGATGGGAAACCTCTGCATCCCAGCTAGTAAGCTGCCTCTCCTCCCCTTGGGACACCCTGACCTTCCACACTGTAGAGCTTAATGGATATGAAATCCCAAGTGAAGAGAATCTATAAACATATTTGATAAAACAATTTATTTAATGAAATATCTAATTTATTCAAATGAGTAATTCTTAGCCCTATTTAGGCTAACCCTCAGTTTCTAGCGTTATTTATTTTGCACTATAAAACACATCTTCTCTCTTGGAAGCTTGGGCACCAACGGGAGACGGGAGGAAGAGCAACTTTTAATGGGTGCAGTTAGAACTTGAAATTTTTATCTGAAAACCATAAAGCTTTTAAAAATGAATTTGCAGACGTAATTGAGCTTCTAATAGCTGCTACTGATAGTAATTAAAGAAATCTCATTTCCCTAAATTAAACATAATGAAATGTTTTTCAAGATCAAATAAAACTGAAAAATGCCATCAGGGTGATAGAATTTGCCTCAGAAAGTGGTTTTCTGGAGTTTGCAGAGAAGCCTCGGTTGCCAGCAAAAGCCGATGGCTTAGAGGGTTATGGCTAATGGAAAAGTCATTTCCACTGTGCCAATATCAGCTTTTATTGACGGCTAACCAATCTGAAAGGCGGTACATTGCAAGGCTTCCCACTGCAGTGCTTATGCAAATATAACAGACTTGCTTTAAAGCTCTTCCATTAGGGCCTTTAAAGAGTTTGCTGTTTAATTAAATGTTGTCAGCATGTCCTCCATTCAACTTATGCATTTCACACTCTTAATGTTTAATTTTTTACTTTTACATTACTTTTGTGTTTCCTTAAAGTAAAAATGGCATTTAGGGGCCCTAGTGACGGTCTCATCCTTGTCTCTGTTAACAGACAGGGAAGTGCTTCGATTGCTCTCGAAGCAATGGAGAACCGATCATTGCCTCTCCATTTCTTGGTCTCCAAGTAAAAAATATCCAGTTTTCCTCTTTATTTCAGCAGTTTATAATCCTGGTAGTCAAGAAGCTTTCTTTATATTGAATCAGAATATTTTGTGTCTTAATCTAATTCCTTGTCTTATTATTTGAAACAATCAGTCTCATAACTCTTCATAAAAATGCTTGATTCCAGGAGAAAACAATTAGGTCAACTTTTGGCCTTCTATTAATAGACACCCCACCTCTCATAGAGGTACAATCGTTTATCTTCACACTTATGTACAGTATGAAGTATGATGTATTCGTGTGGCTTGTCATCATTTTTTGATCATCTTCACCACATTTCTCTGGTATTTTCATATTTCCTTTAAAAATGGTTGTCAATATCAGATACAAAACTATAAGCAAGAGTTAGGTTAATGTCAAACTGAGGCAAAGAACCACTGACTGATCTTACTGAATCCCAGTGCTCTGTTACCACTCCTCTCTCCTACCGCACATATCATTCCCATCCCCACACACCAACAGCCTTTCTCTACCGAGAGCCCCCATTTGCTTGTTGAAGTTCACATTTCGTGTGGTCAACAAATACCTATCTTTGACCAGCTAATGATTCTAATCTAACTTTTAGTGTGTAATTACCCATGAATTCTTTCCATCATTGGTTCCTTGATTATCTTGCCCATTGAAATGGTGATTTGTTTTCTTAAATCTAATATACCACACCACTTGCATTAACTAAGTTATTCATTGCCTATTTAATAACTGCTTACTTTGTGCCAGGTGCTCAATAGGTGTTCCCAATTCAATTCAGAATAAGCCAAGTTTCCAGTCTTGAAAAATTTAAAATCTAGTCAGTGACACCCCTGTTAGGTAAGATTTATTTTAAATCATTTTACTTTGTGTCCCTGAAACTGTCCTATGTTAACATTCCTTTCAAATTGATGCCTGGCATTTGGTAATGTTCTATTTGTTGATATGGGTACTTATTCACAGGTTCCATTTGTGAAAATTTAGTGAGCTTTACCAACATGTGCACTTTTCTGTATGTACACTATAGTTCAATAAAAAGTTTTTAAAAAATAGGAGAAAATCAGGTGACTTAGATACAACACCAAGAGCATGATCCATAAAAGAAGAAATTGATAAGCAGGACTTCATTAAAATTAAAAACTTATGCTCTGTAAAAGACACTGCTAAAAGAATGAAAAGACAAGTCATAGACTGGAGAAAATCTTTGTCTGATAAAAGACTGGTATTCAAAATATTCAAAGAACTCTTAAAACTCAACAATAAGAAAAGAAACAATCCAATTAAAAAGATCTCAACAACTCACCAAAGATATAAAGATGGCAAATAAGCATATGAAAGATGCTCAGCATCATATAATGAAATTAAAAGAGCAATGAGATACCACCACATACCTTTTAGAATGGCTAACATCCAGAACACTGACAACACCAAATGCTGGTGAGGATATGGAGCAACAGGAATGACCATTCATTGCTGGTGAAATGCAAAATGGTACAGACAGTTTGGCAGTGTATTACAAAGCTTAAAATAGGCTTCCTATATAATCCAATAATCTGATCCTGGGTATTTACCCAAATGAGTTGAAAATTTATGTCCACTCAAAACCTGCACATGAATGTTTATAGCAGCTTTATTATAACTGAAAAAACTTTGGAAGAAACCAGGATGTTCTTCCATAGATGAATGGATAAACAGACTGTGGTACAACCCTACAATGGAATATTATTCCCTGATAAAAAAGAAATGAACAATCGAGCCATGAAAAGACATGGAGAAATTTTAAACTCATGTTACTAAGTGAAAAGGCCAATTTGAAAAAGCAACAAACTATATGATTCCAACTATATGACATTCTAGAAAAGAAAACCTATAGAGGCAGTAAAAAGACTAATGGTTGCCAGGCGTTCAGGGGTAGGGGGACAAACTAATAGGTATCACACAGGGGTTTTTAAGGGCAGTGAAACTATTCTGCATGATTCTGGGATGGTGGATATATGACATCATGCATTTGTCAAAACCCACAGAACCGTACAACACAAAGGGTGAACTCAAATATAAACTATGGACTTTAATCAATAATAATGTAGCAGTATTGGTTCACCAATTGTAGCAAATTTACCACACTAATGCAAAATGTTAACAACAGGAGAAACTGTGTATTTTTCTCTGTTTTTTTTGCTCAATTTTTCTGTAAACTTAAAACTGCTCTAAAAAATACTCAATTTTTAAAAAGGCAAAAAATAAATTTCAAAAATCAAAAGGCAAAAAACAGCTTCAAAATATCAAACTTTCTTCACTCTAATCTCATCAGACTAATCCAGGGCTCATAAACCTTAATGTCTCCCTTCTACCTTCAGGATAAAGTTCAGACTCCTTGGGATACAACACAAAGCCATTGGCAATCTAGTCTGGCCAATCCAGGTCCATTTCCAGCCATTCCCTCCTGTGCCCATTGTGCTCGTGGCACATCTCTGTACCTTCCCATTGTTGCTCTTTCTCCTGGTCCTAGAATACCCTTCCTCCAACAAATCCGCATCCCTTTGTCTATTTGGTGAACTCTTACTCATTTTCTGAGCCCACTTTAAATAGATCCTCCTTCTTGAAGCTTTCTTTACTACTCTTGAGTAAAATGAGTACCTTCTTCTTCATCTTCCAATCATACGCTGTTCTACTATTTTGTGACTGTCTATGTTTCTCTATCATCTGCTAGAGTACGAAAAACTTGAGGGTAAGGACAGTGTCTTCTATCTTTTCACCTCTGGTGCCGAGCACTGGTGGAAAGTAGGTACTCAAGATTTTACTGAACAGTAAATCCATAAATGACATAGAGCAACTCTTCAAATTATTATTAGTATTATTATTGCAACCCATCTGAGCTAAAGATTTAAAATTAAATATTAATGCAGTAAAGTAATTTCTATGAGGATCTGAAATAATATGGACTAGGCACCTGACATTCTGATTATATAACTTTCGATGACAATGTCACTTAAAGGTCACAATGGAATCGCTTGTCCATTAGACACACTCTCTCAAAGACCAGATGTCTCAAGGAAGACTTTGATAAGGGCTAGACCACAATTAATTCATGGCTGAATTCTCTGATGCGTACTACAAGGACAGATAGCCTATGTGTGGTGGATTAGAGAGAAAGACATATGCTTTGTATGCCAGACATGTATAAGTCAGAGATAGTGTTCTGTTAGAGAAATTAAGGAGTCTGATTTATAGTCCTGACCAGGCAAAAAGCCAGTTCAGTTCAGCAGTGAGAGTTCAAGATGAAATGTGATTCTACAAGAAAAATCACAAGACATCCTCACCACTTAAACATGTATGTTAGGCTTAGAATCTATACCTGGGCTACTTTTCTTTCTTCTCAAAGTCTCTGCTTTGGCAATTCCAATTACTCTGAAATTTGAACCATTATCTCTATGTGAGGGACTTCCTAGTCTGCATGTCCCTTAATGCAGGGGCAGCCTACCTTCCATTTGCCTTTCCTGATTCATTCTCTACCCTTTTCCACATTGATCCCTGCCCTTGGAGACTACCCTATCTGGCCCTCATTAAAGGGTTTTATGCTCTCTGGCTTCCTGTCAAGTCTGGCCCAAGAGGGGTCTCAGCAGGAGATCAGAAGGAGGAAGCAGGGTGGGGGGTATATTTATTCACTCAATAGTTCTCAATAGTGTCTGTTTAGAGTACATCAAAATCACAGAGAGGAGGGTATATTAACACACAGATAACTGGGCCCAGCTCCTAGCATTTCTGATTTAGTAGGGCTGGGGTGAGAATGTGCATTTCTAACAAGTACCCAGGTGATGCTGATGCTGCTGGTCAGGGTACCACTTTGAGGACCACTGCCACAGCTCCTCCCTGAAAGGTTACTTCTGACCTACTAATGTCCTTCCATCAAAAGTCACTGTTCCTCTCACGGTGACCTGCTCTACAGGACTGTAGTGGCTAATTTTATGTGTCAATTTGGCTAGGCCATAGTACCCAGATATTTGGTCAAACATTATTCCAGATGTTGTCGTGAAGGCATTTTTAAGATAAGATAAAAATTAAAACAGTAGACTGAATAAAGCAGACTACTCTCCATAATGTGGATGGGCCTCCTCCAGTCAGTTGAATGCCTTAATAGAAAAACAGTGACTTCCCCAGAAGAAGGAGGAATTCTGCCAGCAGATCGCCTTTTGACTTGAATTGCAACTTTTCCCTGGGTCTCCAGCCTGCCAGCCTACTCTGCAGATTTTGGACTTGCTAAGCCTCTATAATCATATGTGTCGATTCCTTAAAGTAAATCTTGATAGACTGACAGATAGATAGATAGATGCACACATACATCCTGTTAGCTTTGATTCTCTGGAGAAGCATGGCTAATACAAGGACTTAGTTCCCTCCAGAGTCCAGGAACTGTTCTCTCCATGAGAACATGTTTCCTACACGTCTCTTCCAACAAGCTGATAACACTGACTGCTTTGAAGTCTCTGGTGTCCGCACTGTCTTTTGTGGTATCCCTCTTTCCACACTTTTGTAATCAGTCCTTATGTAATAAACTCTTCTTGAATTAACCCATTTCAAATGTCATCTGTCTCCTGTTGGAATCCCAACTGTATGATGCATCTTAAATTCAACAAGTAGAAAAGTCAACTTGCCCTCTTTCTTTCAAAGATTGCTGCTCCTGTTGTACCCCCTCTTGTGATTAACAACCTCCTACCAGGAACCCAGACTTGTAAACTCAGCATTGGTTTCTGATGCCTTGTAATTGTTGGTTCAGCTGTCTGGTTTCTCTACAATTCTGGAAGCCCCTTAGCAAAGAGTGTGACTTTTTTGTTTTTCTATCTCCAGGGCCTAACACAGCATGTAGCAGTGATCTTCCAGGTGGCCCCAAATTACGTGCTAAATAAATGAATAAATTAAAATTTACATGGAACCTTATAGATTATGTACACATGCCTTTCATATATACTATTTCCAGACTCCAAATTCCAATTTCTTTCTCCAACACTTTGCTCCAACAAACAGATTCACTGCTAACATCTTGGATGTTTATTCTTCTTTCATAATAATACTTGAATCCATCGTTTCTTCTCCATTCCTACTTCCACAATTCTGCTTCATGATTCCATTATTTGTAACTAGATAATTGTATGAGCCTTCTAACCTGTTTCTTTGCCTCCAATGTCCCATTCCTTTAATCTATTTTACATCTTAAATCTTTGATCATGACAGTCTCCATATGTGACGGCATCCTACTACACAAGTAAATGGTCCACACCTCATAAATTTTACACGTAATATTCTTCACAAGCTGGTCCCAAGCTAACTTCTCAAATCAACCTTACCACTCCTTTATACAGACTCTCCACTCCAGGTGCTGTTCACCTGTGCCTTCTCTACCATTCTGAATATCTCCAACCCTGTGTCATACTATTCCCCTTGCTTGAAACCATTTGCTGCTCATTTTCATATGCATCTATTAGAACCTAGCTGCTGTCCTGTTCCCACCACTATGCCAACTTACAATGATTCCTCATTGCCTCAAATACTTTCAAAAGTGATCACCTATACCTCACATCTGGAATTTACCAATTTCATTGCTTTTAAACACATATATGTCTCATCTCTCAAATCAGGCTATAGGTAACCAAATGGCCTACCAATCAGTATTCTACTTTCTTGTATCCATCAAATCTTAAGCACAGTCATTGTCATAGTGCAAGAATGGCACTCAACACATCCTTCTTCAATGTGTATACTTAAGGCCTATGAAAGGTATGCCTCTAAAGAACCAGTACTCACTGTGTTCCTACATCGGGGCATTAATAATACATAGAGGAAAGGGCTCCCATCTGCATGCGGTTTACAGATTTCAAAAGGGGAAAGAGACTCTATATTTAGCTAATTTTATTGAGTGTTTGTTGTGAAAAGAGCAACTGTATCATGTGCTTTGATTCATGGTTTTCACATTTTTATTTGTGAAGTTTTGTTTTGTTTTGTTTGCAAGTTTTCTTCAAGATGTATTCCCAGAGAATATAACTCAGAAGATCTGGATGTGACCCAGGAATCTCCATATTAATGAGCACCTTAGGTGTTTAAAAGGCTGGTGGATTTTTGCATGTGGACCCCACTTTGAGAAACACTGGGACTGTGTATAAAAGAAGAAAATATATAGAAGACAAACAAAGATCTTATGTTATTGATGTAGCAGTTGTACACAACACTATTAAATATGTCCTATTAATGAAAATGCTTATTCAATTAATTTTGATTTTTTCATTTAAGAAAAATTCATGTAATCCAATGAATTAATGTATTTTCCAAATGAGAAAATGATTCTCCATTTGCCTTACAAATCGCCCCATATCACTGAAGGTATCCTAGCTAATTCTTCACCTCATGAAGCACGGAGGGGTAGTAATATGGATACTAAATGATATAAAACATTTTATGCAATTCAACTACAGGGTGGATGTGCTTCTAAATGGAAGAGGGCATGGGTCGCCAGAAAGAGGAGTATTGCTCCATATATATAAAGCTATGCAGAAATTAGAAAATTATCCTTTAGGAAATTTAAAAAGTTCCACCCCTCCTTTCTGTTTGCTCTTGGTTAGAGAGGTTTTCAGTGGAAACTCTTTGAGGCAAGTGCTGAGTGTATTTGCTATCATTGTGTTCTTTGATCTCAGGATATTGGATGCAGCTGTAGAAACAGGTAATATGGGCAAATATGAAGAAAACAAACTGCTGCCTGCAGATAATTTCTTCCCGGGCTGTTAAAGAAAATTCAGGATGATTACAAATTTTCCTCCACTGACTTTTAAGAACATGAATACTAACACACACTTCAATCTTCAGAATGGAGGTTTTACCTTTTGAACTCACTTTGAATTATGAGTTAAGAAAATTCATTGTGCTGTGTTCATTCATTTGCTCAAATATATCATTGAGATTTTGTGCCAGAAACATAAATAAGGGGCCACTTACTCTAACAGTGGCATCCAGGTGTCCTATTCACATCTCTGAAGAATGGATTCTCCATTTCTGCAATAACCCCAGAGTTCCATAACCTGTTACCGCATTTCTAGATCTGCTCAGCCACTTGCTGGTCTATATACCTTGAGTATTTTGCACTCTTGATCATTTTATATTCAATCAACAAAACTATCTTGCCAAATACAATTTAGATCAGTAGCCTGTAGGGGAGGAAGACATTTCCTCTATCCAAAGTGGGTTCGTCTGGCCGGAGAACGAATTAAATTCACATGAGACAGAATAGCAAGAGAAAATTAAACAAAGCTTTATGAGGAACCATGGCCCGGGGCCTTTCTTCCCGAAGGAAGAACGGGCACCTAAGAAGTGGGGTGCACAGAGTGGTTATATACCCCCAAACAGGATATTTCACATATGATTGAAATGTCCCTCCCACAATAGTCACAAGATTGCCCTGTAGGCACAGCGCTGGATGGACACAGCAGGAGGCAAGTCTATTGTCTTGAGCTGGGTGGTCACAGGTGAGTGCAGCAATCAGTTCCTAGCATAAGGAAAGATGCTTAATCCTGAAGGAAATGCCAACGTTGGGAGGGGGAGGGAAGTCAGTTACAGGAGGTTACCAGACAAGCACAATAAACAAATGCAGATTTAAGTCCTTGCCTTCCCCATTGATTAAGAGTTTCTAGAGATACCTTTACAGATGGAGAGTTCCTTTACAATGTAAATGTCTCTTACAAAGGGAAAGTAAATTCTACTTTTCAGTTGCTTTCCTGTCTGCAAAGGAACCAGCCTCAAATAATCCTCATGCCAAAGAGACATATCTTGGGGTGGCCACTTCCAGGTCCCCACAAGCCATAGGATCAGTAACACAAAATGGTACCTCACTGATTATCAGTCATTCAATTACTCAGTCAACAACTAAAGTTACTGAGAACCTACTGCGGTTCTAGGCACTGGCAGCGGGACAAAGAGGGAAGGAAATAAAGAATAAATATGACACACGGTTTTGTCTCTTAAAGCCTCTGGGAGGCTGGGTAACGGCCCCCCAAAGATGTCCACATCCTACTCCCTGGAACTAGTGGATCTGACAAAAGGGATTTTGCAGATGTAATTAAGGTTATAGACTTTAAAATAGGAAGACTATTCTGGACTATAAGGGTGGGGCCAATCTAATCCCATGAGCCTTTCCAAGAGAATTTCTCTGATTAGAGGCAGAGAAATGGTGGCAGGAGAAGTCAAAGACCCCAAGTGAGAGGAGGATCCAGCGCACCACTGCTAGCTCTGAGAAGGAGTGGCCCACATACTAGGATAGGAAGGAGTCCTTCAGGAGCTAAGGGTGGCCCCAGTTGAGGCAAAATGAGGCCCTCAGTCCTATGACTGGAGCAACCAGATTCTGCCAAGAACCTGAATGAACTGTGAAGTGGATTCTTCCCAGAGCCTCTCAATAAAAGCCTAGCTGACCAACACCTTGATTTGGGACTGTGAGACCAGGAGCAGAGAAACCAGTCAAGCCAACCCAGACTGCTGACCTATAGAACCTACAGGGAATATTATGTATGTGCTGCTTTAAGCTGCTAAATTTATGTAATGTATCACAGCAGCAATAGGAAACTAACACAAAGAGGCTATGAATAATCCACATGGAGGGTAATGCTACTGCATAAAGCAACACATTCCATAATCAAGCAGAAGACACAGACTCTTGTGAGAACTACTGGCATGGTCCTCTAAGGTTTGAAAGGATTCAGAGGAGAAAAAGACAATGAAGGTTGTAGAAGTCACTGGAGGCTTTTTGTAGGAAATAGAATTTGAATTGGTTGAATAAAGAAAGTATTAGATCAAGAAGTAAGCACTTCAAAAAAGTGAAACAACATGGCAGGGGCAGGAACAAGCAAGTTGTGATGACTGTAAAAAGAACAGCTCAATTGGAGGGGCAAAGGCTTATGAATTAAACAGTGGCTTGAAATTATTCTTAGGGGTCACCTGTGATTTTATGATTTACAATAAGAAATATGTCTTTCTCCCCATTTCTGGCACAGAGCTCCTAAAATCCTTGGAATTTCCTAAGTAATGAGAGCATAAAGTTGTCTTTTGTTATGTTAATGAGGCGATTTTTGAAAAGCACCTAAGGATGGGGGCTGGTTGACAGGAAAATCAACCAATTAATTACCGAGTTGGAACTTTCAGTCCCACCCCTGATTTTGGGGGAGGGGAAAGGGGCTGGAACTAGAGGTTGAATCACTTGCCAATGGCCAGTGATTTAATCAATCATGCCTATGTAATGAAGCCTCTATAAAAACCCAAAAGGATGTGGTTCAGAAAGCTTGCAGGTTGGTGAAGTGGCGGAAATGTGGGGAGAATGGTGTACCTGGAGAGGGCATGGAAGGTCCGTGCCCCTTTGCTATACCTTCCTCGATGTATGTCTTCATCTGGCTGTTCCTGAGTTATATCCTTTTACAATAAACCAGTAATCTAGTAAGTAAAATATTTCTCCTAGTTCCATGAGCCACTCTAGCAAACAAATCAAACCTGAGGAGGGAGTCATGGGAACCTCTGATTTATAACCAGTCAGTCACAAGTACAGGTAACAACCTGGACTTTCGATGTGTGACTGAAGTCCAAGGAGGAAGTCCTTGGAACCTCCAATCTGTGGCCAGTCAGTCAGACGCACAGGTAACAACCCACGTTTGCAACTGGTGTCTGAAGTGGGGCAGGAGTAGGCAGAAGGGGGCGGGCAGCCTTGTAGGGCTGAACCCTTAACCTGTGGAATTGGATGCTATCTGCAGATAGACAGTGTCAGAATTGAGTTGAATTGTAGGACACCAGCTGATGTCCAGAGAATAGTTAGTGCTGGATGGGAACACTTCCCACACACATTAGAAGGCTTTATGCAGGAAATAGAATTTGAATTGGTTGAGTAAAGAAAGTACAGAAAGGAGACAGCCTGGTGGTGTAGTGGTTAAGTTCGTGTGCATGTTCTCTGCTTCAGCAGCCTGGGGTTCACAAGTTCAGATCCCAGGCATGGACCTACACATCGCTCATGAAGCCATGCTGTGGTGGCATCCCACATACAAAAAATAGAGGAAGACTGGCAGAGACGTTAGCTCAGGAACAATCTTCTTCAAGCAAAAAGATGGAGATTGGCAGCAGATGTTAGCTCAGGGCCAATTTTCCTCACCAAGAAAAAGAAAAAGAACAAAAGAAAATATAGATAAAGAGCAAGTAAATATTTCAAAAAAATGAAACAACATGGCAGGAACAGAAACAAGCAAGTTGAGATGACTGAAAAGAACAGCTCAACTGGAGTGGCCAATATTCCTGATTAACATGGATAGCAATGCATATGAATTAAACAATGGCTTGAAAATTGTTCTTAGGGCTCACCCTAGGCCAAAGTTGAGATGAAGAGCAAAGGGAAGGGAGGCTGTCCATGCACGTGATGGGGGTACCTGAGCACCTCTCTCCATCTCTTCTTTAATCAGAGCATTTCCACGGTGATAGGTTTTACATATTGAATTTCTGGGTGGGACTGCATTTGAACAAAGGTTCCAGAGCTGTATTAGTTTGCCAGGGCTGGCATAACAAGGGCCACAAAATAGGTGGCTTAGAACAATAGAAATTTATGCTCTCAGAGTTCTGGAGGCCCGAAGTCCAAAATCAAGGTGTCAACAGCGCCATGCTCCCTCTGAAAGCAATAGGAAAGGATCTGTTCCAAGCCTCTTTCCTAGCTTCTGGTAGTTCTTTAGCTTGCGGCAGTCTAACTCCAATCTTCACATGGCATCCTCTGTATGTGCATGTCTATGTCCAAATTTCCCTTTTTTATAAGGACTCTAGTCATTGGATTAGGGGTTCACCCTACTGCATTAGGACCTTATCTTAACTAACCACATCTTCTATGACACTATTTTCAAATAAGGCCACGTTCTGAGGGACTAGGGGTTAGGACTCCAACATATGTATTTTGGTGGGATACAATTCAACCCATCACAATGGCTAAAATAAGATTTGAGAGCTGTATGTATCAATAGCAACTCTGACCAGCATTGAAAGCCCTGCAACCAATCACTTACCTTCCAATGTGTCCAAAGTGGACCTTTTAGGCATGCAATTTCCTCATCCTTTCTCTATACCTCCTATCTCTTTCCTCCTACCCAGTTCTAAGACTCAGTCCCGTAATTTTCTCCTTTAGGAAAAATCCATATGTTAATCTATTTCTAGGGAGGCTATTCTATTTTACATATTAGTAATAAATTGTCTTATGTTTGTTTATAAACCACTAAGTAAACACTGCATTAATATCCTCCATTAGACTGGAGCCAACATCCATGACTCCTCTTAATCATCTTGCAGCTAAAACAGTGTTCTATGCTCAGTATGAACCCTATACGCACTCACTGAAAATTAGTCCATCTAAAAATATAGTAAACACTACACACCTAAAAACAGTGAATTCAAAGATAAATTTAGACTTTGTCCCATAGAAATACACTTCTAGCCAAATCTTTAATTCAAGCATATGGATCCCTCATCTGTGTGTCAATCACTTCCACCAGCAAATACTACATCGTACACATGTAACACTATGGTTGGTGCTCTGAGACACAGCCTTCCAACCAAAGCTGGAAAAGCACCACCAAGCATCAGTATTGTCAGTATTGTGTGTTGTGGACACTACAGAGCAAAGTACTGTGGTCTCTCTGGCAGCCAGCGTACTTCTCAGGTGAAAATTTAAAGACATAAACCACTTTTAAAATTAAGTCTTAGAAGCTTTCAAGTGAGATTCAAGTTTTGAAAAGTAATTGCATCCCCAAAGCTCAGGCTTGTCCTAGGAAGATTTACTTTATTTTTTATGCCAGCAGGACATGAAATATGTGGAAGCCCGAAACTATGCATAAAGACGTCTTTTCCTATAAGCACCAAAAAGCTACAGCCAGGATGAAAGTACAGATTTATCTTAACGTCCTGGAAAACTCTTAAAATACAGGTTCAGACTTAAGAGGCATCACACGATTCTTTCCTTCCCCAAGGGATGATTTGGGTCAGAGTTGAACCTCTTTGTTCTTATTTTGTGCCCTCCTGCAGAGTTCATCCACAGAACCTATCATTAGGCATTCACCACTTTCAAAAGCATATGTTTTTCACAACTATACCACTAACCCCCTCAGAAAGGATATTCTGCATAAACAGGCAAAAGGCCAAGAAGAAATGTTTTTTAAGTTTTAGATAATTTTTTCACAGACAAGGAGCAGGGTTTGCAGAGACTTTATTTTTTGTAAGAAGTCATTTAATTACTGCATTTAAAATACACATAAAGCACTGTGCTAAAGATTAAAGATCTGCACGGCAAAACATTTTGAATTAAAAAGTACTGTACCCACATTTACAAGAGTTATAGCATCTTATGTTGAAAAGGGATTGCTCCACGAACAGTAGAAGTATAAATACAATACTTTAAGCCACAGCATCACATTTATTTTTAGAAAAAGAAGTAGAATATTTATTTATCCCTGTAAATACAGAGTGCTACTCTGAGAGAGAAAAAAAAATCAGAGTGATCTACAGAAGCCCTAAATCCTTTCTTGAACCCCCTTGGGATGGTGGCCTAACAACCTGAACAACCTCCAAACTGGACACCCCAGTTTTACTCTAAAGGGAACACTGAATTGACTTCCCTAATGCAATACTTTTCTTTTAATTTAGGAAATATTCAATTCTTTACACCTTCACAATATATAGTCTTTTAAGAAGACAAGCCAGGAAACTGAGAGCTTTCAAAGCCACCTGTGACTCCTCTTAAATTACTTTCTGCAGTTAAAATAACTGTGTTTGTGGACCAAGTGCTTTGCGAGAGTAGGATCCTCCAAACAGCCATACGTTATCGTCTTCCATGCAAGAAAATGCATTCTTGTGAAGGTTCAGGAACATAACGATGGCACTAGAGAAACAGGGCGATGTTTTCACTTCTACAAAAGGAAAAGTGTAAAAGAGAGCTGCCCAAGGAAACTCCAGTCTTATACTGCACCTCAACAGCAGCACAAATTGTTCTACCTTCATACGTTTAAAACAGATAGAAGACTAAATTTCAAGGAACTTAAAAGTAAGAAATAAAACACTGCAAACAGCCTTCGAAAGCCTCAGAGTGAATTAAAGGGCTATCACTCCAACATTTCAGTTGCTCTCCTCCTGCCTGTGTCATTGGTCCTGAAGACCCCACATACACTGGTGTTCTCAGATCACAATTGTTTCTCGTGCTATAACTTGACTGCCTCTATCTGTAAAGACACAAGGGCACTGAGCCCACGTTCTCATTTATCGGCAGCTCAAAACTCTGCCTGACGTCATTTGAATCCAAGCCTTCTTGGGTTCCTGAGCTGCAACAGGCAATGATAGAGGCCCATAGGAAAGTGGAGACAAATATTTAACTAACTTGCCACAAGTTCTCAGACATCTTGGAAAACATTATTACAACTCCTTACCACTAGTAGTTGTTGGTCAACACTAAGTCAGGCCGGCTTTATATTTTTGCTGGAGTAAAACTTCAGAATAAAAATCTTTGGGCACTGGAAATCTAAAATGCATAGCTTCAGTCCAAAGAATATTATAATTCAGAGATGCTGAGATGATATTTACCTACGTGTTCTTGAAAAGGTTTAGCAAGGAGTAGAGTTTAATTTTCTTGTTGTTGCTATTTATTTAAACTTTTCCCATATTCCTATTGACTTCTATTCTCACTTCAAAGGAATTTTTATTTTCATTTCTCCATTACCGTAACATCTTAAATTTCAGTTTGTCAAATAGTAATTGCATTAGATGAATTCCAATTCAAAGTACCCTGTCATTTGGAGGCAGCCTTGTAAACTAGGGAAGAACATTGTCTTGTGTGTCTAGACTGAATAATTTAGCTGTTTTATAATTTTGGAATCTCAAAACTGAGATCTCTTAAACATGGGTATCTCTCAACTGAACAAAACAAGCATCAATTGAACACCTACTTTAAGCACAGCAATGCCTAAGAAAACAGACAATATAAAGGAAGATAGGCACAGCAAACAATGCGAGAACAATTCCAAGCTCACAGCGAGAACTTGATTTCAAATGCTTCATTGTGTACAGATCCACGCTATGGGAATGCAAAGCACGGGAAAGCTCCCTGCAGTGGCAGGTAAATATTTTTTCTTGATGGATGAATAAATCCCTTTCAACAATCCGTTGTGGCCCATCCACAAAAAATGGCTATGATGCCAAACGATGTAAAAAGTTCTTCCTCCAACTGCTGCTTTCTCCAACTGTTTCAAATATAGCCCCATATCCAACCACAGGAGGAGGAAGGACAGTAGAAGGTAAAAAGTTGGGCTCTGGACCAAAAATTGAGTTTGCATCCAGGTTCAGCTTGTTTCCGGCTGTGGACTTGGTGAGGTTGTTCACCTCTGACTACCTATTTGCCTCCCTTTGCTGAAGATTCATTAAAATAATAATAGGGCACTAAGCAAATCTAATTTACGATTCTGTGTTCCTATTATTATACCTTACAACACTAATGTATAAACCACAGGGTCGAGGTTTGGGTGATGGCTTGGGTCAGACGCTGCTCCTCATCTTGTCTATTACCATTCCTACTGCAATTAAGTACCCATTCCTGGCAATCCTCCAATGTGGCTTCCAGACTTCCAGCCTATTTAAATGACCACACTCAGGCCTGGCTTGCCCAGGTTCCTAAATCCCGGCCCTCTAGTCTCTTCCATGGAACTGGCCAAATTAAAGCACTTGAGTTAGTATATCAGGGTAGCCCTGAAAATTGGAAATGAAATAACTTGTTTTAGAAGACATATGTGGAAAAATACCTTACATGAAGCAATAAGCTGTGTTGGACGCCTGAAGAGATTCCTCCTCCAAGGCATAGTCTGTCTGTCCCAACATGCCTGGATTTATGGTGTTAACAGGTACAAAGAGAGACCAGGTGATACTAAGTGTTGTCAAAGACATAGGGCAGCGGTTCTCAAATGAAGATAGTTTTGCCTCTCTTCCTTCGGGGACATTTGGTCATGTCTGGAGACATTTTTGGTTGTCACAACTGGGAGAATATTGCTACTGGCATCTAGAAGGTGGATGCTAGGAGTGCTGCTAATATCCTACTGTGCACAGACAGCCTCCACCCCACCCTCAACAAAGAATTATCTGAGCCAAAATGTCAATAGTACCAAAGATGATAAACCCCAATGCAGAGTAGCAGTAACTCTTAAACACACTGCTGGTCAGACTGCAAACTGCACAAATCCTTTGGCATTGTATGATAATGTTCAAGATGCTCATAGCCTGTGGCCCAGCAATTCAACTTGCGAGTACTTTCAAAAAATTCTTACAGGAGTCATGTTCAATATTGTTTGTAGAAGCAGCCCAAATTTCTATCAATGGTAGGATGGATAGATGGTAGTATATCCATGCAATACAAAACCAGATAGCAGTGAAAATTAATGGACTATAGTTGCATGCCTTGACAGAGAAAGAGAGAGAAGTGAACTGATTCTCTCAGCAGAAGGGAACTAAAGAAAAAAGAATTGGGAAGACAGAATGGGCAGGGGGTCCAGTGCTGACAACAGAGACATTGGTTCTGGTGGGTGTAATCTTTGGGTTGTGAAACACAGATGCTCCTCTGGTGTCACCAAGATCCAGCGGTCACACCTTCAAGATCACCCACCATGCCTGGCACTGGATTCCACTCTCAACAGTCACCTTTCATTACTAATCGACTCTTGGTCACCTTGGTAACCAAAGAGGAAAGGCCCTGGTAGGAATCCTAAGCCTCTTGCCCTCATGAAAGGAAGATTTTCCACTATAACAATTACTAAGCTGGGCTCTGATTTAGTCACTAACTTTTCAGGTCAGTTTATGTCAAAAAATTAAATGATTTTTTGGTTAATTCCATTAGCATTCATCAGTCAACAAATATTCAAGTGCCTACCCTTCACTGGGTGCCGTTTGATGCTGTACAAACTGGGGGTGAAAGAGATGTGATCTTTGCTCTCCAGGGATGCCAGACGAACTGAGGAAAATGCTCTGGCAGCATGGAATGAGGTACCATGGTGGGAGTAATGGGTGGGGTGGATCAGGGACGGTCTGTCTGAGAAGGCACCATTTGCACAGAGAACCAAAGGATGAAAAGGAGTCAGCCCTGCAAAGAACTGAAAGAGGAACATTCAGGAAGAAGGAACCGTGAAATTGGAGAAGAAAACAATAAAACCATTATTTAAATGTAGTGTACTTCATGTTAGTTATTTTACCTGGTTCATACTTTACAGAGATAAAATCATAATTTACATACAGTTATCTTGTTTAATATTATATCATGAATAATTTTTTCATGTTGTCACACAGTCTTCATAAAAATTTAAAAGGCTGCATGATAGTCCACAGATTGGCTAGGCCACCTTTTACTTAATCACTGTCCTGGTTTTCAGTCATTTATATTACTTACAATTTTTTGCCCATCTGTATAGTGCTGAAGTGAAGGTCTTTCTTTATGTAATTCTTCCGTATGTCTTTTGTATTACTGCCCTGGGCTAGTTTCCCCTATCTTAAATTTAAACACATATAGACACACTAGGATAATGAAAAATGTTTCCTTCCTGATTCATCTTAATCATTTTTATATTTAAAATCCTTAAGTTTAGAGAATAGCTCATATTATCCAAGGCAAAAAATGTCTTCCATTTCAGTATAGTCTTGAACTCTCTTCAAAATTCATCACGCACATAAACTGAAGAAGTGAGCTCCAGCTACCAAAAAGACTTTAAAACTTGAAATATAGTTTTAGGAGGCTGACATTTCTCCAGTTTATGATTTAAAATATGTTTTTCCTTTCTGTAGTTTCTGGCACTAACCTTACATATTCCCCTTTTATGGTTTATGATCACCAGGCCACATTATATATGACAAGATTACCCAGGACTGTCTTTGAATTAAGCACCACTAACCTGAATTATGGGCAAATTCAAAATTTCAGCTCAAATGCTTTCCTGTGCCTCTAGCAACTTTCCAGTCTTGAGGTTAACAGATTGAGGTCTGTAAAGAAGCCCCCCAAACTTTGGCCTCTCACAGAAATACATTTGCATAAACCCAATAGTTGTCACTGAAAAATGCAAGTACTTTTGCGATGATAAAAATTGGAAGAGACAATATTCAGGATTGAGATGACAGGTGATAACCTGAAAAACTGTCACCCAACCTGCTTAGCCCAACTGATCTGAATATCACTGAGGGGTGGAAGGAAGCACAATGATTTAGCTATCACTGAATGACCTAAGATAAATCATATCTTTGTGATCATTAAAAATAATCTCAGTGCGGATCATTTCTAAACTGCTCCATTGTGAAAGATGCAACAATAACCAAAGCATACATTTGCAAAGTTCTTTAGAGATCACAAATCATATTAAGGTATCTGACCCTCCCACCGTGAAGGGTAGGTAGGACAGAAAGCATTATTATTTTATAGATGAGAAAATGACTCCTTTGGAAATTAGGAGATTTGCTCGAAGTCGTATATAATGAAATGAAGCAATGAACTTGTCTCCTGATTCCAAATCAGCTGTCCTGCCCCATGACACCCAGATCAAAGGACAGACATTAGATTCTAGTTCCAGTTTAGGCATGAACTAGCCATGTCACCTGTGCAAGTCAAGTAACTTTGGGACTCAGTTTCTTTATTTGTAAAATAATAGTATTTGATGACATAACCTCTGAAGGTTGAAAATCCCACTTTCCATGACAGAACTTTCTGTCAGATGAGAAGAAAGTGTCTCCTGGCTACACATTCCTGCTCCCCACCTCTCTATGCAGTTATACTCCTGCCCATGATAAGTATATAGATATGATCTGATTCAATAAGTCAGCTTCAATGTCATAATATAATAATAATGATAATAGTGGTAACAGACTATTAACAGCTAATTTTAATTGTGTGCTTACTATTTGCAAGGCACTATTTTAAGTGCTTTATATGACAACTCACTTAATCTGCACGATGGCCTTAGAATTAGGTAAAATTACCATTCCCATTCTACAGATTAGGAAACTCAGACCTGGGGAGATGAAATAATGTGTTCAAGGTCACAAAGCTGGAGTCAAGATTCAAAGTCAGACAACATGGTTCTAGAGCCTTTGTACTTAACCACTACTCTGTGAAGCCACATTCCTTGACTTAAAATTTTGTCAAACAAGTCTTCAAAAGTGAACTTCAACTGATAAAATTTTTTGACCATAGATCTTGCCTGAATCTGCCTTGTCTAAAGCTGTAGCAATATTACCAGGTGAAAAGTCCCCAACCAGCTTTTCCCTAATGGATTAATTCCTGTACATTCTTGACAGAGATGTTTGCAACATTTGTGGAGTTCCTTCCATTACAGGGATCTCCCAAAACCAACGGTGTTATTTGGGCAATGGCTCAGTGGAAGTCATGAGAACGTCCTCCCCAGTGCCTGGCTCCTTCATTTCGCCTGCTGGACTTTCTGGAGAGCTCGCTTCCTCTTGAGTCAGTATAGAGTCAGCAAGTTCAGTTTGCTAGAAATTCATCAACTTTTAAGAGGAACTTTGAGACTAGAAGCTAAGACCAAAAAACAGCTGCTTCTTCTTTCACTCCAGGAAGAAAAAACAATGCATAATACATACATTTTTATTATCCATGTTTTATATTCATTAGGAGCAATTTTCTTGCATTTTTGTAAGGTGACATTTGCTGTTTATGTTAATGGCGCAGCCTTCTTTCATAGCAAAGAGACTGAAACCACTCCTCAAATAAAGAGTGGATTGGTTCCTCAATGTGTGGTCCAAGAGTTTACTCAGCTCCAGCACTTCATCTTTGCACCATGGACAGTGTCCCCATCTTCCAAACACAGCCCAGCAAACGGAAAGGCTGCCCCTCTCTTCAGGCAACCTGGGCACTAAGGGGCCACACTAGTCACTCTCCTTTCTATTCTTCATCGATGTCCTTGTAAGGTTGTAGAATCCAGCATCCCAGCATAAGGGTGACGATACAAGACAAATATACTATCATCTGTCAGTGGCAGTGGATGCATACAGTAAACTTCATAAAGTTGGGACAAAGACATCTGAACAACTCTCAACAATCTTGTCAAATTACCGTGACCTTAAAATGCCAAAGTTCACTGCAGTGAACGGGAGAGCAGCATATCAAATGCTCTGACTGCTGTCCTGTTTCTAGGATTCCATCACCACACTGATCTGGAAACCTCCAATGAGATATGCAACAGTAAATCTCACTCCCATTAATCAAGATGGAAATCTTTTCTTTCCCAATTAGGTCCAAGTGCACAGATGAAGCAGCGCATCTGTTTGCCTTTCAAGGGGGCTCACCCAGGGGATCCTGGAGCTTTACTGACACAATAACTAGATGGTCTGTCATCTATCTCTTCCTCTCTCACAGCATTTCTGCCATCTTTTATCAGTGCCCATACACAGCTTCCCTTTTGTGACAATATTAACCCAAGACTGCTGCTGTAAGCATCTAGACTCTGCTCGCCGCCTAAAGGGACTTCCGATGAGAGTTTATCAGGACTGGTGAGCCTGACACTTTAACATCAAAGTGGCTCCCACTCACAGTTATTAGTATGTGTGTGGCAAGCCCACACCCGCACACACATCACGCCAGCTCCCCACGAGAGTCTTACCTACAGCAAAGGAGATCTGTCTGTTTCCAGTTAGAATATAGGATGGCTTTTGTGCAGTTGAAACAGTAATCTGATATGAAATGGACATGGCAGAGCTTAGAGGTAAGAGCAAATACCTAGATGTGGCTGCCACAGTAGGACACTAAAGCAGTTACCAAGCATAAGGTATCACTGTGCAACTTATGATTGTTTGTAAAGCAATAAATGAACCAATAAATGCAAAAGATGCACTAGATTCCCAATTTGTAATGCAAAGAACCTGTAATAACTGGATACTGACTTTTAGAACATTTTTTCCCCGTATGACTTCTTCTTAAATAATTTTAGTGTGAGCAACTTATATTCTATATAAGTCTTAGTGATTCACACAAAAGCAATCTCTCTAAAATGACCAGAAGGACAGGCATTTCAAAGGGGGAAAATCTTGGGGGAAATGTATAATTTCATTGCAACTGGGGGCTTCTTGTAAAAGGGGGAGGTAGTATAGCACAATGGTTGGGAACTTGGGCTTTGGGGGTCAGACAAAGGTCAAAAATCGACTCCACAACTTCCTAGCTGTAGGATGTAGGCAAGTTACTTCACTTCTCTGAACTAGTATATAATGGGATATTAATAATAATAATAGCCATCTCCATGGACTGATGTAAAAAGCTTGTACAGAGCTTGTGCAGAAAAAGTGTTCCACAAATATTAGCCCTTGTCATCATTACCCATAGTATATTGTGGTTGATATCATTGTGGGTTCTCAAAGAACTCTGAAATGGCTATAAACAAGGAAGTCTATCCAGTGGCTTCTGGTATCACCTCTACCTTTATGACTTTCTTATTCAACACTGTGTTCATAGTTTTGTAACAGGTGGGAAAATTGGAAAAGGGATAGCTAACACCTTACTCTCACAAGGAATTCCATCCATATCCTGACAACAATTGGAATGCATACAGCCTATTTTGTGGAAGCTGTTGACAAGACTCCATTCAAGGCAATGATGCAGGGAGTGAATAATCTGAAGCCATCTTCATTCTTCTCTTCTTTTCTATACTTCCTTTCCACCCTGTCTTTGCTGAGGTCCCATTTTATTTATGTATTCATTTTGGCCCTGAGACACTTCTCAACGTAGAAATAACTTCTCTCCAGTTCTCTTCAAAACATAGCCATCTCATTAGTACTATGTTCATTCCAGCACTATTCACAATAGCCAAGATGTGCAAACAAGCTAAATGTCCATCAACCAACAAATGGATAAAGAAAATGTGGTATACATACATGATGGAATATTATTCAGGCTTAAAAAAGAAGGAAACTTGGATGAACCTCAAGGACATTATGCCAAGTGAAATAAGGCAATCACAGAAGGACACATACCGCATGAGTATTCCACTCATATGAGATATCTAAAATAGTCAACTTCATAGTATCAAGGAGCAGAATGGTGGTTGCCAGGGGTTGGAGGAAGGGGAAATGGGGAGTTACTAATCAAAAAATTTGGTTAAGCAAGATGAATAAGTTCTAGAGATCTGCTGTACAACACTGTCTATAGTCAACAGTACTGTATTGTACACTTAAAAATTTGTTAAGAGGGTAGATCTCATGTTAAGTGTTCTTAGCAAAATTAAATTAAAAAACACACACACACACACACAACCATCCCCCGGTTTAGTCACTCAGATGACAAGTTCCTTAAATCTAATAAACTAATCTAGTATACATAGTTAATGCCTCCTAATAGACTAATATACTCCCATGCTGGAGGTATTTATAATTTTAAGACTCTCTGAAGCAAAATGTAATAATCCAAATAAATTAATTTCTCACACTGGAATTTTAGACACTTGAGCAGGTAGGCAGAGAGATAAAGGGAGAATTTTGAGGCAGGATGCTTTTGAAGGCTTCTCTCTGACTATATTATAAAGGCTACAACCTATTTTTCACACTGTGACATCAATCCCACAAAAGAAGAGACAGTTGTTTTTGTGGAATGATTACATGAAAAGTAGGCTGTTACATGCTTAATTAAAGATCCGATTCTTCTAATGCAACAGAGATATGATCCCCAACTGAACAGAAATGTGGACTTTGGAGAATAAGCATACAGTTTTTTGATTTTTGTTTTTGACATCGTTTTGTTTGTTTGTTGTTGTTATAACAGAGAAAAGCTTTAGGATGTATTATCTCGTTACAAGGCTCATCCCATGAGCCTCTGGTGCTGGTCTCTGAGGCAGTCTGTCTCTCACCCAAAAGGTGAGGTCTGGTTCCATCATGCTCAGAATACCATGCCACATACATTCCATCTGGAACTCGCTGAGAAAAGAAAGAACTCAACTTGGATTATGGATGTTATTTTAAATGAATGTGGCTCCCTCTTCTGGTAGAAAGCCTGAATAAATAATAAAATCCTGTGCAAAGGAGAGCAGGGATTTAGTCAATCTCTCTCATAGCTCCAGAAATATTTGCCAATGCAATACACCTGACACACAAACCAGACAACAACAGACCCTCCATGGTTCTTGTATTCTGAATCTAAGGCTAACATGGCAAAGAGATCCACAGTGAAATGCAGTAATGAGAGAGGGTGAAAAAGTCCTGCATTAAAATAGAGAGAAATGAGACACTAACAAAGCAATTCTACAAAAACTATGTTTAAAGAAGGCATTTTGGGTTAAAATAACTAAATTTTTCTTTAAATAATAAGATATAGTCTTTTGTTCCCTGGGTCTCTTAAAAAGAAGCCATTACTATAAAGGTACAAGGTACACACGAATATAGGAATTGAGAGAAGAACGAAATACTACTTTGAAAACCACTAACATACCATTAACAGAATTCTTCTGGGGACCAAGTAAATATGTTAATATGCCAAAATGCCTAATTGACATCTTGATTTTTTTATTAGGTCAAACCTACAACATTGAAAGTATTTCCTATCACATATCTACAAGTAGGTCTTATGAAGGGATGCTTCGAGAAAGAGGCTTTGTTTATTAGAAATAAAGATTTGAGCCCCAATTATATAATTCTTTATCATTAAGCTAAAAATGTAGACACCATGGAGTTGTGCCAAATATCTATGCTTAAGTGAATTTCACCAGCAATACAAAATTATGTATTGATGACGCACAGATAGGTTGCATCCTAAATAAAGCCTGAGCACCATAGAAACCTCAGAAATGGTTAAACACAAAACAAAATAAAACAAAAAATAATCCTAACACTCTAAACAGAAGAGCCCATTTCGACCCCCACATTTTGTCTCTTAACACTTCATTGATTGCTAAATTATATTCACTCCTGAATGATCCCAATGTTTCTGGATCACAAATCCTGCTACTTGCTGGCGGCTACAGCCCAGATTCGTCATATCTTTATGAAGGAGTTTCAGTGCTGGAAGCAGTGCATTGTGCTGCCATGCAGAAGGTTCAGGTTCAGGAGGGCAGAGGGTTTCATGCCAGGGGCAACCAGCAAAGACCCAGGAGCTATTTCGTTTGGTCTTTGAGGACGGCTCTCCCCACCCTCAATGAAGATGAGGTAAATCTCTATATTTGAGGATGACAGGAGGTTGGGAGTGGGATATTGCCAAAGACAAGTTGGACAGATGTCACATCTTCTGTTCTTTCTTATATAAAGGTGTATTGCAACTCTGGGGGGAGCTGGAAGAAAGGGAATGGATATGGAAATAGTGAACATCATTCATATCCACATATGATAGATTTACCCGAAATCTGGAAGCCAGGAAAAGGAATAGAGAATGGAGAGAAGATAGAAAAATAGGCACTACATTATTTTTCTCAGTGATAAAAAAACGCATGTAATTAATATTGGTATAATACAATTAACTAAAGAGCCTATTTGAATTTCATTAATTTTTCTAAAAGCATCATTTCTCTCTCCCAGGATCCTATCCAGAATCCTAAGTTGCGTTTACTGTCATGTCTCCTTAGGCCTTTCCAGTTTGTAAGAGTTCTTCAGTCCTTTCTTGACCTTTATAACCTTGAGAGCCATAAAGAATACAGATCAGTTATTTTGTAGAATGTCTCTCAGTTTGGGTTTTTCTGATGTTCTCTCATTATTGGAATGAGGTTATGTATTTTTAGGCAAGTACACCACAAAAAAATGTTCTCGTCAGTGCATCAGATCAAGAGGTTGATGATGATACTGTGTCTTAATACTGGTGATGTCTCTCCTGATCATCTGGCTGAGGTGGTATCAGCCAGGTTTCTCTACTGTAAAGTTGTTATTTTCCCTTTGTATTTAATATAGATCTTGAATGAGATACTTTGAGGCTATGCAAATTCTATTTTTCCTTAAACTTATGTCCACTGATTTTTCGCATCTGTCAGTATGAACTCATGGAAATTTACTCTACAAGTTAAAATCCAATACTGAGGTTATTTACATTATTTATTTTGTTACTCCGACTGTTGCAGCTTTGGCCATTAAGAGCTTCTTCTGGTTGGATCTTGTGTTCTTTTGAGAAATTCCCATCTATATGGGGGCATTTCCTTACTTTTTGACAAAACAAAATAGTTCAAGTTCATCTTGTGTTTTTGGTGGAATCAACCACTTCTCCAAAGAGTTTCAGCTCCATTTATGTGAGAATGGTGTTTAGAATCCAAGATCTGGGCTCCAGTCATATTCACGATGACGAGAATGCCATTGCTTTAAGCCCTTTCAGGGGACAGAGGTAGGAAATATATGTACATATAGCAACGTATGCAGGCATACATATCTATATTTCCATATATATCACCTGCATGTGTATATATGTATACATATATACATGTGTATATACATATTTTTGAGGGTTGAATATACAAACTATGTTTGTATATATGTGAAAAAATACACAGACACACACACATATATAACAATGAGTTCTCACTGATACCTCTGATCCCAAATAACACAGGGTTCCTTTTAGCATTCTCCTTTTTCTTATTTATAACTTCTTTTTCCAACAATATAAACCCAGTTGTCATTATCTACAATTATCTACAACACAGTTATCTGTTTAATTCTAGTAAACAAAGAAAGCAGCTGCAGAATTTCTAGCCCATCCCCTTGTGAGAAACACCTTAATTCCTAGACTACAGCATTTATGTACAGTTCTCTTTGTCTTTAGCCTGACAGGATCCAATCAAAATATTCTTCCACATTTAATTAGGTTGGTTCGTTTCTTCACCGCCTCCTTCACTTTAGCTATTATTAATCTATAATATCATTAGATTAATCTGTTAGTGCTTATATTTCATTTTGGGTTCCCTGCACATCCTGATTGATCTTAATATTTGCTTATTTTGGGGGTATGTAGAGGGTATGTGAAACATTACTATGACTCTAGAAGCCAGAGCTATACAAAAAGTTACACTCAGAGAAGTGTCACCCCTCCTCATCCCTTCTACCTCAGTCCCATTTTCCATTTTCTTCTACCCCTTTCCCAACCAACATGTGTAGGTAACCTATCACTTTAGTTTCTGGTTTATTCTTCAGGTAATTGTTTTACAGAAACAAGCAGATACATGTATATTTTCTTATATGCCCTTCATTCTTACATGAAGAGTACCATACTACACATAGATAAGCCTCTGTGCTCTGATTTTTCACTTAACAGTATGCTCAGATCACTTTATAGAGATTTTCCTTGTTTTGTTGTTGTTGTTGTTCCAAGCCACATAGTACTTCATTGTGTGGCTATACTATGTTCATTAAACAAATCTCATGTATATAGACACATATCTCCTATATATGGGCACTTAGGTTGTTTCCAGTATTTTGCACTTACAAAAAATTCTGAAATAACCTTGTTCTTGTGTACTTTTCCCTTGTTACAGGGCATCATACAGGTAGATCCCTAGAAGTGGGACTGCTAGGTCTAAAGGTAGATGCATACATAATTTTGTTAGTTTTACCAAATTTCCCTTCAGGAGGATTGCACCAATTTGCATTCCCACCAGCAGTGTATGAGAGAGTGTTCCCCACAGCATCAACAACAGAATGTTCTGGATATTTTCTAGTTTTTACCATTCTGATAGATGAGAAACGGTACCCAGTGTTGTTTTAGTTTACATTTCTCTAATTATGATTGAGCCTGAATATTTTTTCCATATGCCTGTGGGTTATTTTTGTATCCTTTGTGTGAATTATATGTACATGTCCCTTTCCTATTTTTTCTATTGGGTCTTTGGTCCTTTGACTCTCAATTTTTCAGGGTTTGTTATATGTTAGGTATATTAGCCCTTTGTTGTGATACATGTTGCTAATATTTTGCCCAATTTGTCAGTTGTCTTTTGACTTTGTTTATAGTGCTTTTTGTCATGCAATAATGTTTAATTTTTATGTGAAATCTATCAGCCTTTTATTGCCTCTGGAGTTTGAGTCTAAATTAGAAAGTCTTTCCATATACCAAAGTTAAAGAGGAATTCATCTGTTTTCTTCAAGTACTTATATAGTTTCATCTCTACATTGACATGTCTAATCCACTTAGAATTCAGTGTTGTTCATAGTAAGTTAAAGACATAGAAATGTTTTGGTGGTGATTTAAGGCCTCTTATCCATCTATTCTCACAACATTCTGAGAATTGCCTTGCTCTTTCTACTCTGAGCTAGACCAAGGCTAACCCCAGCAGACGTTTAACTTGGAGTCACTAGTTGGAGTGAAACATCTGAATGAAGCTTTACGCAATCCAAACAGGTTTCCCTCTTTCCCTTGTCCTGTCTATTATGCACTGTGTCTGCCTCTGTCTCCCACAGATGGGAAGCTAGAAGTCAAATGATAAACCTAATTGGGTTAGGGGCAACAACGGAATGATTTCCTGAAAGCCCATTCTTTATTTGAGGGTAAACTCTAAGCTCCGTATTCCAGCCCTCATTGTGAAGTATGAATGCCAGTGACCATGGTAAATCCATTAATAGGACTTGCTTCCTATTATTAGCACCATCTGAGTCAGTTAAAAATCTTAACTAGGAGTTTAATTTCTCTACAGAGGGCTTTAAATTAATTAGAGGTTTACATGCTAACAAAGAGACTGATACATCCATAAATCAATCCAGTGTAGAAGGACTACGCCAGGAGGATGTCTATTCAGTGGAGACCTCAAATCCAGCATCCCTGTCGGGCTCCCAACAAAAGGGTGCAGGTGTGGAATAGGCCACTGTGGCAAGGAAGCCCCAATAATTATTTTGCATCACTTAAACCACAGCAGGTAATATGGCAAATCAAAGTCCCAGGCGCTCAGCAAGTGAAACCCATGTTACCGTGAAAAGCCACATCATATCACTTTAACCTCTATAAATGAATTGCCATAACACTGTGATTTATTTTATAGCAAGTCTGAGAATTAAAAGGACATTGATCAAAATGATCTCTTTTTTTTTTTCCTTTGTTAGGAAGAGAAAGTAACAGATGGAAGCACTTTCTTTTTTTTTCATAATGCACTGAGCATCACTTTAAAACTTTTGAAACGGCTAGAGCCTTTTATCAAATACACTTGCTTTAAGGTTCACATTCACGTTCTGTTCTTTGTATAAAATGTTACTCATATTCCTTTAGCTAAATACAGGACTTGTATTTTTGAATCAACTTTAAAATTGCACAACAGTGATTCCCAACCTTAAACATTTCCAAGTGATAGAGTTTTGTTTCCTTTGTGTCATTTGATTAGAAAACACCTGATCACCCAAAGCAACCATGGACTCACTTTTAAATGATTTTGTATTTCATTTGTCATAATGATATCTACATCTGTATAGACATCATGAGCATATATATATATATGAAAAAAAAGACTTTTTCAACCATGGATTCACTTTTAAATGATTTTGTATGTCATTTGTCACAGTATCTACATCTATATGAAAATCATGAGTGTATGCATATAAAAAACAGACTATGTTTTTAAAATTTGTAAAAACACATCTAGTTTAAATGTGGATTTACAGTCTCTTTGCAATAGTTCTCTTTGCAGCAATTTCTTTGTCCCTCCAGCATGTTTAGACCCCGTCCCCTTCCCCAACCACAGGGGGCTGAAGGCCATATGCTAGAAGCAAATATATTTAAGTCTATATAAGTAAAATTCCATAATTAATTCCTCTTTAAGCTGAAAACTTTGTTATTACATCAAACTCCCTCTCCCCAAAAGGTGTTAATAAATCAGTATTTTAAAAATATGAACCAATAAGTCTCATTATAAATATAACACCTCAAAAGTTACTGTGTGTCTAAGCTAAATAATCCAGGTTACAGATGATTGGAGTTTGGAAATAATGGAGTCAACACTGTAAGAATTTTAGTGGCACAGGAGGTGTCCTTCCTAAACATATGATACAAAAAGCCTCCATCAAGTGTACGTTTTCCGTCTATCCAAAATCACAGTATTTGTTTAGGCTAACAATGATACAGGCCTTGCAGAGTTCATTGCCATGGTAAGCAAAGAAAAAAAAAAAAGAAGAAGAAGAAAGGAACACTGTGTGCCAAAGAACAGAGATTTAGTGACATTCTGTATTCTGGGTCCCCCTCCCCACCAACACCTGGTGAAGAGAAATGTGAGAGGGAGGAAGTGGGGATCGAGAATGCGTGCAGGGCCAAGGACTTCCTATGCAGCCTCCTTCAGCTTCACTTTTCCCTCTTCAACACACAGACGGCCTGAGGATGCACACATGCACTGTTCCAGGCATGTTAAACACACACACACACACAACACAAAAACTCTTCCTTTGATCTCATCCCTCCCTCCAGCTAGCACTTCAATTTTTGGCTGCTTTCATTCTACAAGTTTGTGAAGGAGTAGGCTATATTTGAGGTCTCCACTTCTATCCCTGTTACTTTCTAGTCTAGATTTCCATACTTGTGAGGCTATAATGAGGCACCTCAACATACCTATAGGGGTGGTGTCAGAGAAGGCCATATAGGGAGCTGGGTTCCTTGCCAGGTTCTCCCTGACCCCCATGATGTAACTGGAGATCATCTGGGAAGCCTGGGTTTCTACCTCTACCCAACAGCAATGAGGTACCACCGCCCCCAGCCCATTTCCTGGCAGGGTGGGGTCAAAGGAGGTCCAGGTGAGAGACAGCATTTTCCACCATTGCTCGGTGGTAACAAGGCCAAGTACCCTTAGTGTCAGTGCAGCCACGTGGGACCCAGTAACACACTCCACCCTCTCCCATCCAGGGGGATATCAGTGGAGTCCTAATAGGAGCTGGAACTCCCATCCCTGCCCAGCAGTAATGAGAAGAGCCCTTTGGTATCAATAGAGGCTTATGAGAATCTGGATTTCTTCCCTAACTTGTTAGTAACAAAGCAGAGCCTCCTCCTTGTCCTGCTGGGCAGTGTCAATGGAAGCCAGGCAAAGCAAAAGGCTCAAATAAAGTCCAGAGTCTCATAGCATAATCCTCAAAAGGTACAGACCTCACTGAAAACAATCATTCATCACACAAAAACAAGATCTCAAACAGAATGACAAAAGACAATCAACAGATGTCAACTCCAAGAAGACAGTCCTCAGAGTTCTGAAAAGAGAAAAGAAGGAGGCTGGGGATGAGTAAGGCCTCAAAGAAATACTGGGTGAAAATTTCTCAAATTTGACAAAAAAACATAAACTTATAAATTTAAAAAACTAACTAAATCCCAAACAGATAAATCCAAAGAAATCCACACCAAGACACAGCAGAGCCAAACTTCTGAAAATGAAAGATTGAGGAAAACTCTTGAAAGCCATGATAAAGAAATGATATCATACCTATAGAGTAAAATAATTATAGTCATTGGTCGCTTAACAATGTAGATATATTCTGAGAAATGTGTCATTAGGCAATTTTATCATTGTGCAAACATCAGAGTGTACTTACACATACCTGGATAGTATAGCCTACCACACACCCAGGCTACATGGTACTAATCTCACAGGACCACCATTGCACGCAAGGTCTGTTGTTGACCGAAACATCATCATGTGGAGCATGACCATCGAATCAGAGCAGATTTCTCATCAGAAACCACAGACGCAAGAAGGAAACAGCACAATATTTTTCAAGTGCTAAAAGGAAGGAACAACCAAACTATAATTCTCTATCCAGTTATAATATCCCTCAGGAATGAAGAGGAAACTAAGACATTCTCAGAAAAAGGAAAACTGAAGAAAATCTGTTGCCAGTAGGCTTATTCTAAAAGAATGTATACAGAAAATTCTCTAAACAGAAAAGAAATGATAAAAGGAACCTTGAAAGGAAGGAAGAAAGAACATAGTGAGCAAAAATATAAACACAATAAACTTTCCTTCTCTTAGTGTGCTTTTTAAACTATGTTTGACTGTTGAAACAAAAATTATAAGACCATGTGATGTGCTTCTCAATGTGTGTAGAGGAAATGCTTAAGGAACATAAAGAGAGGTAAGATTTCTGCACTTCACTTAAACTAGTATAATGGCATTAGTAGACTGGTAAGTTATGAATATATAACATAATACTCAGAGGAACCACTAGAAAAGCTATACAAAGAGATGCTAAGAAACATTATAAATAAATCAAAATAGAATTCTAAAAAATGTTTAAGAAACCTATAGGAAGGCAGGAAAACTCAAGTATAGAAATGAAAAGCAGAGAGAACAAATAGAAAACAAAAAATAAAATGGCAGACTTAAGTCCTAACACATCAAGAATTCCTTTGAGAGTAAGTAGTCTCATTGACCATTTAATATACACAGATTGTAGAGTGGATTAAAAATATGACTGAACTATACGTTATCTACAAAAAATCTCACTTCAAACGTAACAATATAGGCAGGTTGTGTAAAAGAATGGAAAAATATATATTATGCAAATATCAGTCAAAAGAAAGCTAGAATGACTATATTAATATCAGATAAAGAAGACTTCAAAGTAAAGAAAATTAGCAGACAGAGAGGTACAAGAGGTACTCTTACAAAGGAGTCAATTCACAAAGAAGACACAGCAGTCCTAAATGTCCATCCACCAAACAAAAGAGCTACAAAATATGTGAAAGAAAAACTGATAGAACAGATGGGCAAATGTACAAATTCACAATTATACTTGGAGATTTCAATATCCTTTTCTCAACAATCGATAGATCAACTACACAGAAAATCAAGAATACAGAAGAACTAGACAATATCATCAACCCACAGGATCTAATCAACATTTATAGAACATTCTGTACAACACCACCACATATACATAATTTTTTCTAGTGCTCCCAGAATATTTCCCGACTGTATCTTTTTTAATTTTCTTTTATTTATTTTAATTGCAGTAACATTGGATTATAACATTATATAGCTTTCAGATGTACATCATAAGATATTTCGAATTCTGTATACATTACATCATGTTCACCACTCAAAAACTAATTCTAGTCCATCCCCTCACGTGTGAGCCTAATCACCCCTTTTGCCCTCCCCCCTTCCCCTATGGTAACCACCAATCCAATCTCCATTGCTATGTGTTTGTTTGTCATTGTTTTTATCTTCTACTTCTGAGTGAGATCATATGGTATTTGACTTTCTCCCTCTGACTTATTTCACTCGGCATAATACCCTCAAGGTCCATCCATGTTGTCACAAATGGCCAGATGTCATCATTTCTCATGGCTGAGTAGTATTCCATTGTGTATAAATACCACATCTTCTTTATCCATTCGTTCCTTGATGGGCACCCAGGTTGCTTCCAATTCTTGGCTATTGTGTATAATGCTGCAGTGAACATAGGGGTGCAAGTATCTTTATGCCTTTGCGTTTTCAAGTTTTTTGGATAAATACCCAGCAGTGGGATAGCTGGATCATATGGTAGATCTATTGTTAATTTTCTGAGGATACTCCATACTGCTTTCCATAGTGGCTGCACAAGTTTGCACTCCCATCAGCAGTGTACAAGGGTTACCTTCTCTCCACATCCTCTACAACATTGCTTGTTTCCTGTCTTGTTAATTATAGCCATTCTGAACAGAGTGAGGTGATACCTCATTGTAGTTTTGATTTGCATTTCCCTGATAGCTAATGATGTTGAGCATTTTTTCATATGCCTGTTGGCCATCCGTATATCTTCTTTGGAGAAATCTCTGTTCAGATCCTTTGCCCACTTTTTAATTGGATTGTTGGTTTTTTTGTTGTTGAGCTGCATGAGTTCTTTGTATATTTTGGATATTAACCCCTTATCTGACATATGGTTTGCAAATATCTTCTCCCAATTGTTAGGTTGTCTTTTCGTTTTGTTGATGGTTTCCTTTGCTGTACAGAAGGTTTTCAGTTTGATGTAGTCCCACTTGTTCATTTTTTCTCTTGTTTCCCTTGCCTGGTCAGACATGGTACTTGAAAATATGCTGCTAAGACCGATGTCAAAGAGCGTACTGCCTATGATTTCTTCCAGAAGTTTCATAGTTTCAGGTCTTACATTCAAGTCTTTAATCCATTTTGAGTTGATTTTTGTGTATGGTATAAGGGAACGGTCTACTTTCATTCTTTGCCATATGGCTGTTCAGTTTTCCCAACACCATTTATTGAAGAGACTCTCCTTTCTCCATGGTACACTCTTGGCTCCCTTGTAGAATATTAGCTGTCCATAAATGTGTGGGTTTATTTCTGGGCTGTCGATTCTCTTCCATTGATCTGTGTGTCTGTCTTTGTGCCAGTATCATGATACTTTGGTTACTATGGCTTTGTAGTATATTTTGAAATTGGGGAGTGTGATACCTCCAGCTTTGTTCTTTTTTCTCAGGAATCCTTTGGCTATTCGGGGTCTTCTGTCATTCCATATAAATTTTAGGATTCTTTCTTCTATTTCTGTGAAAAATGTGGTTGGAACTTTCACAGGGATTGCGTTGAATCTATAGATTGCTTTAGGAAGTATGGACATTTTAATGAAGTTAATTCTTCCAATCCAAGAGCACAGAATATCTTTCCATTTCTTTGTGTCTTCTTCGATTTCTTGCAACGTTTTATAGATTTTGGTGTACAGATCTTTCACGTCTTTGATTAAGTTTATTCCTAGGTATTTGATTCTTTTTGTTGCAATTATAAATGAGATTGTATTCTTAATTTCTCTTTCTGCTACTTAGTTGTTAGTGTGTAGAAATGCAACCGATTTTTGTACATTGATTTTGTATCCCGTGGCTTCACTGTGTTCCTTTATTCTTTCTAAAAGTTTTTTAGTGGATTCTTTAGGGTATTCTAGATAGAAAATCATGTCGTCTGCAAAGAGTAACAGTTTCACTTCTTTCCCAATGTGGATCCCTTTTATTTCTTTTTCTTGCCTGATTGCTCTGGCTAGGACTTCCAATACTATGTTAAATAAGAGTCTTGACGGTGGGTATCCTTGTCTGGTTCCTGTTCTTAAAGGGATAGCTTTCAGTTTTTCTTCGCTGAGAATGATATTTGCTGTCAGTTTGTCATATATGGCCTTTATTACTTTGAGGTATTTTCCTTCTACACCCATCTTATTTAGAGTTTTTATCATAAATGGATGCTGTATCTTGTCAAATGCTTTCTCTGCATCTATTGAGATGATCATGTGATTTTTATTCTTCACTTTGTTAATGTGGTGTATCACACTGATAGATTTGCAGATGTTGAACCAACCCTGCATCCCTGGAGTGAAACCCACTTGATCATGATCTTTTTAACGTATTGTTGTATTCGATTTGCTAGTAATTTGTGGAGGATTTTTGCATCGATGTTCATCAGTGACACTGGCCTCTAATTTTCTTTTTTTATGTTGTCCTTGTCTGGTTTCAGTATCAAGATAATGTTGGCTTTGTAGAATGAGTTAGGAAGTTTTCCCTCCTCTTCAGTTTTTTGGAAGAGTTTGAGAAGGATAGGTATTAAGTCTTCTTTGAATGATTGGTAGCATTCACCAGGGAAGCCATCTGGTCCTGGACTTTTATTTTTCGGGAGGTTTTTGATTGCTGTTTTGATCTCCTTACTGGTGATCGGTCTATTCAAATTTTCTACTTCTTCTTGGTCCAGTTTTGGAAGGTTGTATGTTTCTAAGAATTTATCCATTTCTTCTAGATTATCCAATTTGTTGGCATATAGCTTTTCATAGTATTCTCTTATTATCTTTTGTATTTCTGAGGTATCCATTGTAATCTCTCCTCTTTCATTTCTGATTTTATTTATTTGAGCCTTCCCTCTTTTTTTCTTGGTGAGTCTACCTAAGGGTTTGTCAATTTTCTTTATCTTTTCAAAGAACCAGCTCTTGATTTCATTAATTTTTTCTATTGGTTTTTTAGTCTCTATTTCATTATCTCTGCTCTGATTTTTATTATTTCCTTCCTTCTGGTGATTTTGGGCTTTGTTTGTTGTTGTTTTTCCAGTACCTTTAGATGGGCTTTTAGATTTCTATTTGGGATTTTTCTTCTTTGTTGAGATAGGCCAGAATTGCTATAAACTTCCCTCTTAGAACCACTTTTGCTATATTCCACAGATTTTGGCATGTCATATTTTCATTTTCATTTGTCTCCAGGAATTTTTTGACTTCTCCTTTGATTTCTTCATTGACCCAATCGTTGTTCAGTAGCATTTTGTTTAATCTCCACATTTTTGTGGCTTTTCTGGGTTTCTTCCTGTAGTTGATTTCTAGTTTCATGTCTTTGTGATCAGAAAAGATGCATGGTATTATTTCGATCTTCTTAAATTTATTGAGACTTGTTTTCTGGCCAATATGTGATCAATCCTGGAGAATGTTCCATGTGCATTTGAAAAGAATGTGTATTCTGTGGTTTTTGGATGGGATGTTCTGTACATATCTACTAAGCCCATCTGGTCTAATGTGTCCTTTAAGGCCAATGTTTCCTTATTGATCTTCTGTTTGGATGATCTATCCATTGGTGTAAGTGGAGTGTTAAAGTCCCTTACTATTACTGTGTTACTGTCTATTTCTCCTTTTATGTCTGTTAATAATTGCTTTATATATTTAGTTATTCCTATGTTGGGTGCATAGATATTTACAAGTGTTATATTTTCTTGTTGGATTGTTACCTTTATCATTATGTAGTGCCAGTCTTTGGACAGACTATATCTTGAGCGATAAAACAAACCCCAGCTGGTGCTGGAGAAACTGGACATCCATTGTCAAAAAAGAAAAAAATTAGAACTTCAACTAAGTCTCAATCTTTCTACAAAAATTAACTCAAAATGGATCAGAGACTTAAATGTAAAATGTAAAAATGATAAATCTTTTTAGGAAACCAGGGAAAGTCTTTGAGACCTAATGCTAGGCAAATAATTCTTAGACTTGATACCAAAAGCACAATCCATTAAAGGACAAATTTAAAAACTGGACTTCATCTAAACTGACAGCTTTTGTTCTGTGAAGTATCCATCTTAAGAGGATGAAAAGACAAGCTACAGACTGGGAGAAAATATTTGCAAACCACGTGTCCTAAAAGGGACTAGAATATCTAGTAGTCCTTGGTAGAATATACAGAGGACTCTCCAAGGCTCATCAGTGTAAAAAAAAAAAAGAAAAAGAAAAAGGAAAAGAAACAACCCAATTAGAAAATGGGCAATAAGACATGAAGAGACATTTCACCAAAGATTATACACAGATGGTAAATAAGCTCATGAAAGATATTCAAGATCATTAGCCATTAGAGAAATGCAAACTAAAACCACAATGAAACATCATCACATACATATCAGAGTGGCTAAAGTAAAAAATAGTGACAGCATCAAAGGCTCGCAAGGATATGGAGAAACGGATCACTTGTACATCGCTGTTGGGAATGTCAAATGGTACAGCTACTCTGGTAAGCAGTTTGGTAGTTCCGTAAAAAACTAATCATGTAACCCAGCATATTGCAATTCCTGGGTATTTATCCCAGAGAAATGAACGCTTATGTTCACACAAAGCCTTGCACATGATTGTTTATAGCAGCTTTATTCATAATAGTCCCAAACTGGAAATAACCCCAAATGTCCTTCAACAGGTGAATGATTAAACAAACCGTGGTACATTCATACCATGGAATGCTATTTAGCAGTAAAAAAGAACCAACAATTGATACTCCAGAGAACTATTCTCCGTGAAAAAGGCCAATCTCATGGATGGTCCTTGAGGGTATTATGCTGAGTGAAATAAGTCAGAGGGAGAAAGTCAAATACCATATGATCTCACTCATAAGTAGAAGATAAAAACAACAACAAACAAACACATAGCAATGGAGATTGGATTGGTGGTTACCATAGGGGAAGGGGGGAGGGCAAAAGGGGTGATCAGGCTCACACGTGAGGGGATGGACTAGAATTAGTTTTTGGGTGGTGAACATGATGTAATCTACACAGAATTCAAAATATCTTATGATGTACATCTGAAAGTTATGTAATGTTATAATCCAATGTTACTGCAATTAAAAAATTTTTTTAAAAGTTTATGTACTGTATGATTACGTTTATATGTCACTCTTGAACTGACAACACTATAACAATGGAGAACAGATGAGTGGTTGTTAGGGGTTAAGGAGGGGGTGAGGGCAAGAAGGAAAGGGATGTGGCTATAAAAGGACTACCTGAGGGATCCATATGATGATAGAAATGTTTGTGCCTTGACTGTATCAATGTGAATTGGTACTGTGATTTTATACTATTGTTTTGCAAGACTTTACCACCACTGGGAGAAAGTGGGTAAAGGGTACACTGGGATCTGTCTGTGTTATTTCTTACAACTTCATATGAATACACAGTTACCTTAAAATAAAAAAGTTTAACTAAAAAAATCAGCTAGATAAATTAATTTTTGTATGAAGACAGCTTCACTTCCTTTCATGTCTTGAAAATCAGTGTGTTGTAGTGATTAGAAATTAGAGTTTTATTAAATTTGTCAAGGGAAGTATGTAAATAAACAAAAGCTAATCAGTTTACTTGTAGTCTCTGAGTCACGTGGTATTTTATCTTTTGATTATAAAAAATAAATGTCTGATTTAATTCCAAATTATATTTAAAAAGGCAGTTCCCACAGAATGCCAATATATTTAAGTAGGTAATTAAGCATACTAAAGGTTTCCTGTTTACAAAGTGGGTTGGTGACTTGGTGGCAGTTGATAACAGTAACCCGGCACTAAATTCACTGCTTTCAAATTTAATACATATTTGTGCAAATATATATCTTTCTAATATGCACTAAGGTTAAAAAACATGACAATTTTTCTAAGGCTCTTTTTTTTAAAAAAAAGCTATCGAGAGCTAGATGAGGCACTAGCTCTGAGAAGGGTTTGAAAGTAGCTGTCCAGTACCTGAAATTGATCAGTCATTTAGGACTATGTGCCTCAGTTTACATATTATCAACTAACAGAGTGCAGGTTCAGCAAACATAACGTCATAATTCTAATAGAATAAAATTTTTATCCAATAAGTGAGCAAACATGTTCCTCTACCAGGAAGGCTTTGAAATGCATCTTATTCCACATGTAAGGCAGGGACAACATTTAGCATCAGGGCCCTACGAGTCAGTCTTCTGGCTTCCCAGCCTCTAACTTTGCATTCATATAGGATATGCCTGTTCTCCTCTGTGATATCATACCCAGCAAGCACAGTTGTCAAGCCAAGGACACCAATGTTAAGACTGCTATTTCTGGGATTACCAGGTTAACTTCTCTCCTGTATTACTAAGTGTTCCTATTATCTATCCTCCTGTGTTCTCTATTTCTGATACTATATACCTTTTCCTACAGTCTCTCATTCTCTGCATCTTGAGCCTTACTCATTTTTATATCTATTACCAAATATATTACTAAAATATAAATTTTATCTAACTAAATATCAGTGCTAATAACATGAAGGGAAATTAAAAGAAAAAAAGAATGTAGTCACATTCCTGCATCCACAGACTCAGATAATGAAGAAGAGAAAATTGTCTTGTTAGATAAAAAGATCATTGTGGTACAAATAGCTGCTAGACAACTGATTGCTAACAGGTATATCTGACAAAAAAGCATTCTATCTCCAGTGAGTTTAGCACTAGTTAAATAAAGTTAGATAGTTATCTATTTGGCAAGATGCCTCAGAGCTTTTAATATAATTACATGTTGACTGAGTCACTAATATAGGAATATAAGTTGCTGAGTTTCTGAAGTTTATTTGAACACTTGCTTTTCGCACTACACATTCCAATGATACATTCCAGGTGCTATGAGCTGAAAGCTAATTTCAGAAGCAGCGACCAACAGTAAAAAGCCGCCTCACCCACTTCCTTAAGAACTCTGCATTGTAGAGTTGTGTGCCAGAATAACATGAATGATCAGATGAGTGCAAAATCAGAACACACTGAGGGTAAGAGCTCGAAAATTAGGTCCTTCTAAAAAGTGTTGCTGTCAAAATAACAACATGCAAAGTTTCCGACAGTGTGGTTATTATGTGATACAGTTCCAAGAATCCAGTGAAAGCACCTTCCCAGGATGTCCAGAAAAGAGATGAAATCAGAGTCATTTGTAGCATAGATTCCTCGACAATAGGCAGCTATACAGAGTAAGTGTAAAAGCTGACAAAAACTTTGAACTTTTTCTTCTTAATTTTGTCTTCCTATTTGAACCACTATCAGTCACTAGCAAAAGGCATTTAGATGAAAATTCTCCATAGATACTCAAGGAGCTGTTTGGGGCCATTGAAGAATGATGAAAGTGATGGTGAGAATAAACCAGTGTGGAAACCCAAGATAACTACCTGGAAAGGGGAGCTCATCATGGCACATCTCATAAGCTCCTTGGAATATCAGGAAAATTAGAAATTTTGAATTTAGATTTTAGTAATAATTAGAAAAAATAGAATTTTTGACAAACGTGCCAAGGCAATTCAACACAGAAAGGGATGTCTGTTCAATAAGTCGTGCTGGAAAATGTTGAAAAAAGTCAAACTGCTTAAGATATAGAAAGTCTCAAGATAATATTGCTTCCACCATAAAAATAAAAACAAGTCTGATAGAGTCAATATCATAAATCTTAAGACACCATTAGAGAAATATATCAAGATACTAAGAAGATACTAAGAAATATAAGTGAACTGAAACCTGGAGATTTATAAGCTCCCCCTCTGAGGAGTGAAGAGACCCATGCCTGCTTTCCTTCTGGGTAGCACAATGGATGGAAGAGAAATCTGCCCTTGATGGGAGTTAGGAGAAACCAGATAAACTTTTTACAAACCTTCAAAGGTTGAGCATGCTGGCGTGTTTGTTTAGAATCCCTAGGAGCCCCAGTTACAAAAGGAGTCTGTACTAGCTGCCAACTTTTTGTCACAGCCCTTCGCTGAATCTGCACCTGGAAGTACTGGGCCAGAGAAAGAGCACAGAGAGAGAATCCTCCTAAAGTGTGTGAGCAGCAGGGACCACCAAAGCTAAGGGCAGGACACAGAAATGCCCTCATGTACTCTTGGCTTTCAATGAGTACTTGGCACGGGTTGCTAGCTGCTTGTGAAGGATCACAGAGAGAGAATTACCCTGAGGAGCATATGTATGGGGTTTCCTAGAGCTGTGGATAAAAGCAAGAGAACTGAGGTGCACAGGCCCCCTAGGCCTTCACTGAACATACTGTTACAGCCCTCTAATGCTGGGGGGGGCAGGGCAGCAGAGTAGAGAACAACACTGAAGGCACAGGAAGGCTGAGAGTGGGACAAGGAAGCAAAGAGCATTCTCCAGTGACTCAAAATGCAATCAGCAGGGCTATAAACAGTGCATCTGAGGTCAATCATGTTTCCAAACATTGACAGTTGGGATAAAGCAAAGGAAATCTCCAGGGCCTCTAGCACGCTCAGAGTCCAAGCCCTGCTGAAGGGAAGGTACTGATTCTGGCCTAAAAATCACTTCAGGGTTCCAGGTCCAGGAATGATGGAGCAAGCACACTCCAGCCTGTTTTTCTCACTGAATGCAAATATAAATCCTGGACAGAAGCATAGAACCATCTAAAGACTCTGAAAGTGAATGGTAGCTGGTATACTGGAGAAAGAGATTAGAATTAAAAGTTCTGCTGAACCAGTGGTGAGTTTACTATTTTTCGCCGTCTGGTATCACCAGGCCTGGACTCAAAGATAAGTCAAACTAAGAAATACACACCAAGTGTGGACGGGGAAAGCTCCAGGAGCAGCTCTCTTTCTGGCCCAAGGAGCAGGAAAGGGAGTCTATAAGAATCAATATTTAGTTGTTTTCTCATTTTCTCTTCTCTTGTTCCCCAGACCTAGATAATTCTGCACTGAGGATGGCAGCAGAAGGACAGCACTCATATGGCAGGGTAGGTATCTAAAACTCTGAGGAAGGAGGACCTTCTTTCTTCCAAGAGGAGCTGAAATGACTAGGAGAAGCAAATTTCTGCTGCTTTTTTCTCTCTGTATGTCTTCAGACTGCTTAGCTCCAGACATAGATGCAATTGCGGGAAGTGTGCGGAAGAAGGAAAACTAAAGCCATAGCTTTCTGCATGGAGTATCAGAAGGGAGGATCCAGGCAGGTCAAAAAATGTCAGAGAGATCACACAGAGAAGGAAGATCAAATGCGCAATCCCATAAAGTTGTGCATGGACTCCTATGCTTACCTCTGAGCTGCACATTTATATTTTAGTAATAGATCTAAAATGAGACTGACCTCTTGGCAGTGCATACATGGAACAAATCCAAATAGTACTGCGTACACTACAAAAAGTGAACTGACATTCGAACCACAGCCCAGAGAAGGTAGGTCAGAACTTGAGGACTGAACCTAACCAGGTCAACTGCTAGCTAAAAAGACAAACAAAAACATCAAGCACCTCCTTCATACTAAAAACAAGACCGAGAGTCTCATGATATAATATTCAAAATATCCAGAATATAGTCCAAAATTACTCATCATCTGAAGAACAGAGAAAATCTCAACTCATAAGAAAAAAAAAAAACAATCAATAGACACCAACCCCTGGATTACACAGATGCTGGAATATTTTCTTTTTTTAAAAAAAGACATTACTGGAGGAAGTATAACTGTTTAATAAAAAAGAAGAGCAAACTTGAAATTAGTGGAAAGATAGAATATTTCAGCAAAGAAAAAGATGATACAAAGAAGAAATAAAGTCTTAAAACTGAAAAATAGAAAATCCAAAGTAAAATATTCATCAGATTGACTCAATAGCAGAATGGAGATGACCAAGAAAGAATCAATGAATGTGAAGATACATCAGTAGAAATTATTCAATCAGCTCAAGACAGAGAGAAAAAAATAGAGACTTAGACCTGTGGGACAACACCGAAAGTTCTAGCATTCATATGATCAGAGTCTCAGAAGGACAAGAGAAAAAATGCGGAGCAAAATATCTTTTTAATAATTTGGTTAAAGACATAAACTTACTGATTCAAGAAGCTCAATGAACGCCAAAAAGATAATTTGAAAGAAATCTATGCCCAAGCACATCATAATCACCCTGTGGGAAACTAAAGACAAAACAAAGCAAACAAACCCACAATCCGGGAATGAAACATAAGAACAACAAAGCTAATGACTGCAGATTTTTCATCAGGGATCATGGAAGCCAGAAGGAAGCTGAACACCACTTTTAAAATTCTGAAAGAAAACAACTATGAAACATTCAGAAAATAAAAAATTCTAACAAGTTTCATGTCATTAGCACCCAAAATCAGAAATTAACTAGGGCTAAATTTAACAAGATGTTCTAGAGCTCCACACTAACAACTATAAAATATTGCTGAGAGATTATGCCATGTTTAAGGATCAAAAGACTCAATATTGTTGAGATGTCACTTCTCCCCATATTTATCTAAAGATTCAATACTATTATAAACAAAATCACAAGAGGTATTTTGAGGAACTTGATAAGCAGATTCTAATGTTGACATGGAAATTAAAGGATCTCAAAATAGTGAAAATATCTTGGAAAAGAACAAAGTTGAAAGGCTTACACTCTTATTTTAAAGGTTATTACAAGTTAACTATAATCAAACAATGCAGCATTTGCAAAGGATAGAGAAATAGAAAGAACAGAAGAGAGAGTCCAGAGATAGCCCTGTACATATAGAGGCAAGTGGTTTCCAAAGAAGGTACCAAAGCAATTCAATAAAGGAAGTAAAGTCAATTCAAAAAATGATACCAAAATATATAGATAACTACACTTTTTTAAAATGAACCTCAACCGCGAACTCACACTAGAGAAAAAGATTAAGTCTCAATGGTCATGGAACTAAACATAAATCCAAAACTATAAAGTTTCCGGAGGAAAACACAAAGTAATATTCTTGTCAACAAAGGGAAGGCAAAGATTTTTAGACTACATAGAGCACTAATTGTGAGAGAAAAATATTAATAGAATTTCATCAATATTAAAATGCTTCTGCTCATGAACACACCATTATTTAAAATGAACAGGCAAACCAAAGAAAGGGAAAAAATCTGCAATATATATTTTGACAAGAGACCTGTATTCGAAATATATAAAGAACTCACGTGACTCAATAAGAAAACTAGTCACTTCTCTCACCTAGGCAAAAGAATTTAACAGACATATAAATGGACAGTAAGTGGATGAAAAGTGGTCAATATCTTTCATCATCTAAGAAATGCCAAGTAAACCACAATGAGGCACCACAATGAGATACCATACCAATTATGATGGCTAATACTAAAAAGACTAACAATTTCAAATACTGGCAGGATGTCAATTGACCAAAACTCTCATATATTGCCAGTGGAAATGTAAAATTGAACAACTACTTTGGAAAACAGAACAGTTATGTCTTATAAAGTTAAACGTACACTTAACATAAGGTCTAGTGATTCCACTCCTAGATATTTACCAAAGAGAAATAAAAACATATGCCCATAATAATGACTTGCACATGAACGTTCATAGTAGCTTAATTCATAATAGCTAAAAACTAGAAACCATCCAGAAGTTTACCAACAGAAGAATAGATAAACAAAGTGAGTGTACTCACACAATGAAATAAAACTCAGCAATGTAAGGGAATGAACTATTAATACATAAATAATATGAATCTCAAAAACGTTATACTCTGTGAAAGAATTTAGATACGAAAGAGTACGTACTCTAAATTCCATTCATATGAAGTCCAAAAAACCAGAAAAACTAATCTGACCAATTCATTGTAATGCCTATAAAAATCTCAGCTGACTTTTTCCTCTTTTTTTTGTGCAGAAATTAACAAGCTGATCCTAAAATTCACATGAAAATGCACAGGCCTAGAATAGTCAAAAGAATCTGGAAAATGAAAAATTAAGTTGAAAGATGCACACTTCCAAATTTCAAAACTTACTACACAGTAGCATTTGTGTTGATTACTCCAGTAATCAAGACAGTATTCTACTGGCATAAGGATAGACGTATAGGTCAATAGAAGAGAAGTGAAAGTCCTAAAACAAACCACATGCATGTCAACTGATTTTCAGCAAGAGTACCAAGACAATTCAATGGGGTAAAGAACAGACTTTTCAACAAATGGTGCCAAGACAACTTGGTAGCCGCATACAAAAGAATGAAGTTAGACATCTTCTGGAATCAAACAACACATAAAAAATATCTAAAAATGGATCACAGACCCTAATTTAATATAAAAACTCTTAGAAGAAAATCTTCTCGACATTGGATTAGGCAAAGCCTTCTTAGATATGAAACCGAAAGCAACAATAACAAAATAGATAAATCGAGTTCTTAAAAAATTAAAATCTTTTGTATTTTAAAGGAAACCATCAAGGAAGTGAACAGAAAACCTACAGAATGGGAGAGAGTATTTGAAAATCATGTATCTGATAATGGACTGACATGTCCACAAAAAGAAATGTACAAGATTTCATAGCTGCTTTATTTATAATAGACCAAATTGAAAACAACCCGAATAGCTGGCAAAAAAAAAAAAGAAAACTGGATAAACTAATGATGATATATTCATATATAATGAAATACTATTCAGCTATGAAAGAAAAAAGAAGAAAAATCTACTGAGACACACAATATATGGATAAATCTCAAAAACATTATGTTGAAGGAAAGAAGCCAGACTCAAAAGAATACACATTGTATGATAACATTTACATAAAATTCAAGAACAGACATAATTAATACACGAATTATATGAAGTACCTCAATGGTTACTTATTTAAGGCAAGGGTGAGGGTGTCCAACAGAGAAGGGTTGAGAAGAAACTTTCTGTGGTGATAAAAATAATCTATACCTTGATTGGAATGTTGGTTTTAGAAGTGAATATATCTATCTGAACTCATCAACTGGACAATTAAGATATGTGCATTCCGCTGCATGTAAATTTCACTTCAATTTTTAGAAGTTCGAGAAGAAGGGAAAGTGTCATGGTTTGTGGTGTCCTACTCCTCCCTGTGCCCTTTTCAAACACTAGACGCAGGCATAGAAGGCCATTCTTGCCACCTGAGGGACCATGAGACTTTTCTTTGTGCTTCAGTAAGTATTCTTCTAAATCTCCTGACTTGTTTGAAAATGGAACAAATTCTGAATAGTTTCCAAGTTTCCTAGTAGAATAGTGTCTCTATCACCAGTATTTGACTTGAAATGAAAGGAAGGTAGACATTTACCCTAAATCTTACTGCAGGCCAGTCCTGGGTTAGCAAGAGGTTAACTGGAGGGGAGAGAGCTATACAGGAAGAACTCTCTCTTCAAAAAGACTATTTCTGCTTGAAAAATCCTAGGGAAATCTGAGAGGCTCTTGACTGATCCAACTTTTCAGAGTTTAAGGTTGAACTCAGATATGTAATCCACAGCATTATTCTGAGGATTTCTCTGAAAGTTTCTAGAATTTTATGTCTTTCTATGACGTCTGTTGCAATAAAAAAAAAGAGGCTTTAATTTATTAATGCGGTTTATATAGCCTTTTGCTTAGCAGAAGTAAATGCTTTTTAGAAAACCTATCCTCTATCCTTACACTTCAGAGTTTATGACCCCAGTGTCATGCTGAGGCATACCTTCACCATACTCAGATCATAAAAATAACATATTTTCTAATATCTTCCTCTGGACAATCTAATATTTTCTTCTAATTTCTCAAGCTAAAGCAATTAAATAAGTGTGTTGTTGGGCAAAGATATTCCAATAAACCAGGAGAACAGAACAGAAAGCCTTGAAGCAAACCCACGTATATACGGGAATATATAACGGAAATAGAATTACAATTCAATGAGAAGAGAATGGACGATTCAAAAAGACCATTGTGACAATTTAAATAGTAAATTATACAATTTCATTGCTACCAAGTAGCATGCACAAAAATAAATTTTGGATGAATCAAAAATTTAAAAACTGGAAGCAAAATTTTAAGACTTTTAGAAGTAAATGTAAGGAAGTATCTTATAATACTGAAATAAGGGAGGAATTATTTAAAAATGTCAACAAAAGAAGACAAAATGTACAGTGCATAAAGAGAAAGACTGATAGATCTGAATACATTAGGAGTAAAAATCTATGGGAGAAATTGCTGACTATAAGACTGTGGCAGGAGATACACAAAATGAGCCTGAAGCATCTTGTAATGCCAGAAAGTAAGAAAACGATAAGACGAGAAAAAGAAAAATAATGAAAAACAAACAAACAAAAACAAAGATGGGATTATGTCAGAGGGATGAAGGAGCCAACTAAAGGAACTCATATTGGACAAAGCTGGAATATTTTGAGCAATAAAATGAAGTAGTTTATATTGGTTTATAACCCAAAGTATAAAGTAAGTATCAATGCAGTCACAGTGATATAAATGATTGAATAAATAAATGGGGAAGAAGATACAAATATTCTACGCAGAAGAACTGAAAATAATTTATGCAGATATTCCACCTTCATGGAGATGGAGCACAGCCCTGTACTCCTTCAATGTGGGCTGTGCAGAGTGACTTCCTCCCAAAAAGGACAGTCTGCAAGGGGGTGAGAGGAGAAGAACTTCCCAGAGGAAAGCTGACAAACACTGCCTCAGTCAGATGATCAACGTTCACCTAAATAATGTTATATTGATACCATGAAACCTTGATATGATGTGATGAAAATGGCACTTTAACTTTTGGTCTACCTCCAAAAAATACATCCCAGTCTAATCATGAGGAAAACATCAGACAAATCTCAATGAGGCAAATACCCCAAAACAGCCAACCAGTTAATATTCCTCAAAAATCTCAAGGTCATCAAAAACAAGGAAAGAATGAGAATCTGTCACAACTGAGAAGAACTTAAGGAGCCATGACAAGTAAATGCATGTGTATCCTGGATGGGATCCCGAAACAGAAAAAGGACACTAGGTGAAACTATGGAAATTTGAATAAAGTATGAATTTTAGTTAATAATAATGTATCAGTATTGGATCATTAATTGTGAAAAGTGTACCATACCACAGCGGCTGTATGTTGCTTTGACGTGGAAAGCTATGCCACTGGTATTTCAAACACCAGCAAGATCACTCATGGTGGACAGGTTTCAGCAGAGCTTCCAGACTAAGACAGACTAGGGAGGAGGACCTAGCCACCCACTTCCAAAAACATTAACCATGAAAAGCTTAGGAAGAGTGGCAGAGCATTGTCTGATACAGCGCTGGAAGGTGAGAGGATGGCACAGAAAGACCGGGCAGGGTTCTGCTCTGCTGTACACAGAGTCACCGGGAGTCAGAATCGACTCAATGGCAACCAACAACAAAATAACAAACTTTTAGAAAGAGAAATTTACAAAACAATCCAATTTACAATTAAATAAAAAGAAATAAAATACCTAGGAATAAATTTAATCAGAGGTAAAGGAACTGTATGCTGAAACTATAACACATTGACGAAAGAAATTGAAGATGACACAAATAAATAGAAAGATATTCCATTTGGATTGGAAGAATTAATATTGTTAAAATGTCCATACTAACCAAAACAATCGACAGATTCAACACAATTCCTATGAAAATTCAAATATCATTTTTCACAGGAATAGAACAAACAATGCTAAAATTTTTATAGAACCATAAAAGACCCAGAAAAGCCAAAGCAATCTGGAGAAAGAAGAACAAAGTTGGAGGCATCGTGCTCTCTGATTTCAAACTATATTACAAAGCTACAGTAACCAAAACAGAGAGGCACTGGTATAAAAACAGACACACGATCAATGGAACAGAATAGAGAGTCCAGAAATAAACTCAAGCATGTATGTATGGTCAATTAATTTATGACAAATGAGCCAAGAATATACAATGGGGAAAGGATAGTCTCTTCAATAAACGGTGCTGGGAAAACTGGACAGCCACATGTAGAAGAAAGAAACTGGACCACTATCTTACACCATAAACAAAAATGAACTCAAATGGATTAAAGATTTGAACATAAGACCTGAAACCATAAAACTCCTAGAAGAAAACATAGGCAGTAAGCTCATTGACATTGGTCTTGGAGATGATTTTTTGGATCTGCCACCAAAAGCAAAAGCAACAAAGCAAAAATAAACAATTGGGACTACATCAAACTAAAAAGCTTCTGCACAGGAAAGGAAATCAACAAAATGAAATGACAACCTACAGAATGGGAGAAGATATTTGCAAATCATATATCTGATAAGAGATTAATATCCAAAATATATAAAGAACTCATACAACTCAATAACAAAAAACAATCTAATTTTAAAATGAGCAGAGGATCTGAATAGACACTTTTCCAGAGAAGACATTCAGAAGGCCAACAGGTACATGAAAAGGTGCTCAACATCACTAATCATCAGGGAAATGCAAATCAAACCCACAACAAGATATCTCCTCACATCTCTTAGATGACTATTATCAAAAAGACAAGAAATAAATGTTGGCAAGGATGTGGTGAAAAAGGAACCCTCGTACACTGTTGGTGGGAATATAAATTGGTGCAGCCACTATAGAAAAAAGTATGGAGATTCCTCAAAAAATTAAAAATAGAGCTGCCATATCTGAAGGAAACAATAGCATTATCTTAAAAAGATATCGGTACTCCTATGTTCACTGCAGAATTATTTATAATAGCTAAGACATGGAAACAACCTGTGTCCCTCAATGGATAATAGAAAATGTCATAAATATACACAGACAAAAACACACCCAGAATATTATTCTGCCATAAAAAGGAAGGAAATTCTTCCATGTGCAACAATACAGATGGACCTTGAGGGCATTATGATAAGTAAAATAAGTCAGACAGAAAAAGACAAATATTGTATGATTTCACTTATATGTGGAATCCTAAAAATAAAATGAACTTAGGGATACAGAGAATAGATTGGTGGCTGCCAGGGGTGAGGGAGTTGGGAGGTTGGTGAAATGGGTGAAGATGGTCAAAAGGTACATATTTTCAGTTATACAATAAAGTCCTGAAGAGTTAATGTACAGCATGGTGACTATAGTTAAAAATACTGTATTTTATACTCAGAAGTTGCTAAGAGAGTAGATATTAAAAGGTTCTCATCACAAGAAAAAAAATTATAACTATGTGTAGTGACAGATGTTAAGCAGACTTATTGTGGTGATCATTTCACAACATACAAATATACTGAATCATTATGCTGTATATCTGAAATAATATGTCAAATATATCTCAATAAAAGAAAACAGAAAGAAAAGCTTAATTCACCTTATACCCATCCTAATCTCCCTTCATTGACTACCAGCAGTTAGAAAATCAGTTCTATCAACCACTGGGATACTGTAAACAACAACCTTACAATTCTACCAAAACCAAAAACTGGCCCCAAGGAAGCTAGTAGTAGGAATTGGCATGTCTGGGGACTATAATTCCACGCCCCCTAAGTCCTGGGTGTCCAAACTCTGAATTTCCCTTCTTGGCTGCCTTTTGTCTGCCAGCGGTCAGACTATACAGCTTTCTCTACAGCTGTCCAGCCAAGGCCAGAAGAAGGGCATATTAGACAAAATCCCGTCAGTTCACCAAGGCAGTACCACCTGGGCTGCGTTCAATGTTCCCTTTTTCACATGTGAAGAAATGATCTCTTCTTGTTTAAATAACAGGTATTCAAGATTATCACTTTTGCTTTCTACAAATTACCAAGAGGGAAAGTAAACTCATATGCTGTATAGGGCAGGCAACAAACAGGTTAAAAATAAGATGGGTAAATCTCTCAAATACTTTTAGAAGAAGACGTCCCTGCAGTTAAATAGAGACCCACTAGAAATCATGAACAGATACAGGTCACTGAGGTAAAGTTTCCTTAATGTATTTTTGTCCACGTTTGTATCAGGAGACCCAGGTAACTCCAGTATCTGCACCATAGTTGGCTGTCCACATCGTGGCACTGAATGAGGGCTTCTGCTGCCATAAGTTTGCCCTGTCCTCCAGCAAGGATGTAGAGAGGATCCAAGGATTCTGATTTCCCTACTTCTTCAAATACTTCTGTTTTTTCTCAAATTTCTAATATAACTGTCAATATTTCCATCTTTCACCGTTATTCCTTGGATGTTCATTGTGTGAAAAAAAAGGGTGTATGGTTATAAATTTGCTGATTGTACAGTATGGTAACACCTAGTCTGTGTCTACACATCTGTTGCAGGAGAAAAGGGAACCCCGCAGTAGGGTAAATGGGGTTCCTGTGTTTCCTCAGTGCCTTGAGATCAGTAATCAAGAATTGAAATTTTTCTTTTTCCCAAAGAAAAATTACTCAATGGGGTAAAAAGGAAGCATACAGTGTTGAAAATTTTGCATACTTAACTCAAGCATTTTTAAAATTGTGTCTAGTATCCTATTAGTGTTCATTAATATCTCTTTGATCAAAAACAAAGACAAACTCACAGTGGTAGAAGTGATATTCTTCTAAAACTTTTTAATGTAAATGTAAGAAAACCACAAATATATTTAAGCCATTGTTCATATCATTTTGAAACAGTCTGTCTGAGACATTTTATTGTGTCATAAGCAGATATAAAAACACTTTTTGGGGCCAGCCCTGTGGCCCAGAGGTTAAGTTCAGCACACTCCACTTCAGTGGCCCAGGTTCGGTTCCAGGGCATGGACCTACACACCATTCATCAGTGGCCACGTTGTGGTGGTGACCTACTTAGAAAATACAGGGAGACTGGCACAGATGTTAGCTCAGAGACAATCTTCCTCAAGCAAAAACAGGAAGATTGGCAATAGATGTTAGCTCAGGGCAAATCTTTCTCAGCAAAAAAACCAAAAACGCTTTTTGCTATTCTTTAAAAATCCAAATGCATCGTTTTAACTCATCAACTCATTGCTATTCAATAAATAAAACTGTCTTTATAAGTTTAGAGAAAAAGGATAATCAGAAGGAACCCAGCCTCTAAAATATTAAACAAACTATAAATTTCTATAAAATTAAAACAATTTAGAATAGTGTTAGAATAGATAAAGGTTAATGGAAAAGTATAAGCAGTCCAGTAAATGACCCAGATTAATGGGGTATTTGGAATATGATAAAGATGATAGTAAATGCTGGATTACTCAATAAATGAGGTTGGGAAATTAACTATCAATTTGGGAAAACATTCTATTTGGTCCCTACCTCATACAAACTTAATTCCACCTAGAATTTTCAAAGATTTACATAGAGAAAAATAAGAAATACATACATTCTAGAAGATACTGAGAATGAATATCTTTATACTCTTGGGGCAGAAACGGCCTTTTTACATATTATATCAAAATTGAAGATGACATTAAAGTCTTCAGGGCAGCATAGATGTTACAGTAAACTGAGTCCCCGATAGGGAGCACAAGCTGAAACACAGTCTCCAAGAAAGAAGAGAAACATGATCTGCTAGCAGTTTGTGATAAAAAAATGAAAGGTCAGTATGAAAACAATGGTGATAACTATTTCATGGAGGAAAAATTTAAGAACAAAAGGAAACAAATATGAAACATCTAATCTGCTGAAATAAAGACCTGAGTTAACAGAACAAAAGAGCAGACAGAATTGATAAAAACCAGTAAAGTAACATGTCCAAGGTCACACAGCTAACTACTGGTGGAGCTGGACTTTGAATCCAGACCTGCCTCACGCCTAAGCCCATGCTCTTCTCATTCCCACGTATATGCCCACTAGCCATTAAAAAGAAATCTTTCTGCATGCAATGTGGTACCCTGGATTGGATCCTAGATCAGAAATGGGAAATTATTGGAAAAACTCATGAAATTTTAATAAAATCTGGAGTTTAGTTAGTAGCAACATGCCAATGTTAATCTCTTAGTTTTGATAATTATACTGTAGTTACGTAAGATCTTAACAGAAAACTGGTTAAAGAGTATGTAGGTATGCAACTTTTCTGTGAGTCTAAAATCATTCCAAAATAGAAAGTGTGTTAAAAAAAAAATGAAAGAAATCTCCCAAAAATGATGCCTTGGGTACTATCTTAAAACTTTTAAGCAAAGAGATTTATTGCATAAAGTCAAATTTTAAAAAGGGCATGATTTGCATTACAGATTTTGATTATGCAAGTTCATTGATGATTTTAAAAGTAAATATCTGCCTCAGTTATACAGCTTTTTTGAAAATACTTCTCATTTATCTTTTTCCATACTGCTTTTCCTTTCACGTGGATAAAAATATAGAATACTGTAAATTGTAGTCTTTAAAAACATAAGGGGATCTGGTTGCGATGAATTGCTTTCCATTTCTGCTATAGCTGTGACAAAAGTTCTGGACTTGTAACAGCAAGAATTAAATTTAGAGGATTAATAGAACTGTCTGATTTTAGTAGCTGCCAGATACTGAAAGAATCGGGACCTCAGAAATAAATGAATCCTAAGAGCAGAAAAGCTGAAGTATATAATTAAGTGGCAAACTCAGAGGGGTTTGTCTAGGTAAGGAAAGAGGGAAAAAATATTGAGAAAGAGGGAGAAAAATCAAAATAAAGGAAGTTAAAGAAAATCAGGGCTTATGGTGTCTCTAAGGAATTGAGATGTAATCAGTTATGGAATGGGGGTAAACAATAACTAATGTGAAAGCAGTAAATCAGATCTCATCACAGCCTCAAAGCCTTCCAATGGCTCTTGTCACTTAGAGCATGAGCTGGAGATCCCTAAGGACCTTGGTGACCTCCCCCTCGGGGGGCCCCCCCCCCCCCCCCCCCCCCCCCCATCACTTCTCTGCCTTTATCTTCTACTATTCGCCCTTTCCCTCACTCCCCTCTGGTCATCCTGTCTCCAATGCTGTTCCTCCTGTGCTCCAGGCCTTTGCATCGCTGATCCCCCTTCATGGAAGGCTCCTCCGCCAGAGTTCATCATGGTTCACTCCTTCAGCTCCTTCAAGGTTTGCTCAAATACTAACTTTGCAGTGATTTACAACTATGAATGCTTTATTTGAAATAGTGATCCCCTAGAATCCCAGTCTCCCAGCCCCTGATCTCATTTTCTCATAGCTGGTTCCACCATTTAACACTCCAATTACATTGAATGTCTGTCTCCCCAGGGTGTGAGCTCTCAGATTTCTGCCTGTTTTTTTCACTGATGTTTCCCCAGTACCTAACAGCGCTGGGCACACAGGAGGTGCTCAACAAATACTTGTTAAATCAATCAAGACATAAATGTCATCTTTCATTGTCATTGTTAAAATAAGAGTAATAAAACAATGGTAACTTTTCCAAAGTTATTTTTTGAGCAATCAGAGTAATCTTTTTCATTTGTCTGTGTTTTCTGGGTATCTTCTACACTGAATAGTTACTTCTATAATTGTTGGAGGGTTTTTTTGCTGAGGAAGACTAGCCCTGAGCTAACTTCTGTGCCACTCTTCCTCTACCTTATATGTGGGTCACCGCCATAGCACGGCTGACAAAGTGATGTAGGTCATCAGCCGGGATCCGAACCCACAAACCTGGGTTGTCGAAGCATAGTGTGCCAAACTTAACCACTATGCCACTTGAATGTTTTAAAAGAGGATTTTGTTTTGTAAAGGACTAGAGAGTTATTATCTGAGATGATTTCAACTCAGGCTCATTCACTGTCAGAATCAGAAAGATACATTCTTTAGAGGCCTGTTCTTATGAGCTTAAATAATATTCAGTTGTTATGAGGAAAAGCTCTCCATCATAAAAACTGTACATAAACAAATGTTTAATAGCATGATCCACTAAGCTAACGGAATCATAAAATTCCAACCTCCTCATTTTAAAGATGAAGAAACGTTGTCCGTTCTTTACATTCAATCAGAACACAGCAGATGACATGTAGAACAGGAGCTTGGCCCTCAGGAGAAGATTGAAACATCACAGAATGGTCTAGCCATAAACATTTTGCCATGCAGGAGAAGTCCGGATTGAAATTTTTCAGTTCACCATTTGACTAAACGTTCAGTTTCTCCAACTTATTTCCATTTCATTGCTCAAAGATGCTTGTGAGCAATTGCTTCCTATTGTTTGAACATTCAAGATTCTCTCTGCATTAAGATCAGTAACAGAATAAATAATATGATCACCTCCCTAAGGATCTTATCTGTGGCGCAAGCTCCATGGTACCTTCCAGAACCCACTCAACATTCAGCCTCTTACTCCAGCCCTTTGCTTTCCCTGTTGACAGAAGTGCATGGCCAGCATATTTTACAAATTTCTTACTTTTTTCAGTGGATGGATTGTCAATTAATTCTCATGAAATGAAATGGAAACAGCCTTCAGGGCCTGAAAATGTGTCACTTCTCTCTTTCAAAAAAACTAATTCTTGTGCTGAAAAATTGCACATGTGCCACTGTTTTGTCATAAGTGGGGAAAAAATTCTGGTGTTATGTTTTTTCCTCTGAGGTGGCAGCAGCAGTTAATCCACACATGTACATTCCTCGGGTCCCCAGACAGTCATCTGTGATGTCAGAATGGCACCCGGGCAGAGACTTTGGTAAAGACAGTCTATAAAATGAAGTTGCTATGGACCAAAACAACCATATTGATTTTTAGTACAATTCAAAACACAAAGAAACAGCAGTTTTCTAAATGGCACCGACTGGAAAGGACAGGGAGAAAACTCCTTCCTTTGTGGCAAATAGTGGAGAGAAGGAAAAGGATAAAAGATGATTACATTAGCAAACATCTTAGTGTTTTTTTAGGCTGTTTGCTTTTTTAAGTTCGAAGAACTGAGAGGCTTGAATTATGTTGAACTTATCTGAATGCCTAAATTTGTTCATTTATGGACATTGTGCTCTCAGCTGGAAGCCAGACCATCCAGTAGGCCTTCAGGAAATAAAGCCTTATAACCCTTGGAATGTTTGAACATCCTCTTTAAAGCCCAAATAGTCATTTATTTTTCTCAATTAATCTCTCTCTCACTCTCTCTCTCAGCAAAGGGCAGAGCTGTCTAAACTGCATTACAAACACATTATTTACCAATACATCATTAAGTTTGCTGCAAGCAAATATTTTCCTTAGCTATTTTTAATGAGACAAAATGCCTTCCAAGCCAGAGACCTTTGGAAGGGAGGTTCAGAATCAAGAGAGAGCAGCCAGAACTTACCATGGCCCCCTCACTTCTTCTTTGGGCAACTTCTCGCTGTAGTCGGGCCACAGCCAACTTCTCCCTGGAGAAACAAAAGCACATGATCAGTTGGCCATTCTTCTCAGGGTAGAGGAACACTGGCCTGGCTTTGAAACATTCTTTTGAGGTCTCGAGAGGAACTCCTTCCCTGGTTTAGCTCACTTCCTCCACTAAACTTTCTATAAATATTTAAAGTGATGGTCATTACTGCATTGTTTTCACTGAGTGTCATGAAAGAGATTTTTTGTCTTGGATGTCATGACAGCTAAATGAATGCTGAATGTGGAATAAAAGCTTCACTTTAAGTTCATTCACATATATCATCTGTAAATAAATTTTCTGTGGCTAAAACATTTCAATTGCCCTTTCTGTATCAACTCTGCTCATACATATCTATAATTATTTTTCTTTCATTTCTCTATGCTGATATTGAATTTTTAAAGCAAAGAAAACATAACTCTGTATATTCTTGAAATAATAATAGAAAATCATTTGCAGGCTTGCTACATAACAGGCAACATGCTGGGCATTTCACCTGATCTTGAATGAGCCTGACAACAACTCTAAAATAGGTTTTATTATCCCCATTTATTGATGTGGAAACTGAGGCTCAGAGAGGCTAAGTATTAGACTGAGCCCCCAGCTGATATATAGTAGTATTAGGATCAAACTTGAGGTTTTCCTTACTTCAAAGCCTAAATAGAAATTTGCATATCATTTTTCAGGGTCTAGGAAAAATTCTGCATATCATTTTACAAGGTCTAGGAAATATGTAAAATTAAAAAGCAGGTTATTTACTTTAGTATTCTTTATTTTACAATGGAGTTCATTTTGCATCCTTTATAACTTTAATTCTAATTTCACTTAAAAAAATCTTATATTCACCAAAATTTTAAGAATACTTTTTAAAGTGATAGATACCTGAATTTTGGACAGCTTTTCAATTATTCTTTAAAAAAGATGACAGATGAAGCAGGGGTAAGTGAACTCTTCCAGTAATCCTCGCATCTTCGTGTTAGCAAGGATTTTCCCTGAAATCTGTTATCAAGATGTGACACTATTTGAGAGATATTTCCTCCTTCAGCCTTCCCTCTACACAAGAGCAGCTATATACAAACAGTGAGGAAGCAGCTCGATTCCCAGATTCCCAGGCGAGTGACAGAATTCTCCTCTCCTAACTGACTGCTTGGGTCTTTGAAATGCCTCTGACTGCCAAGGAGGCATGTGCTTTAGTTTGGTTCAAGTTGAATAACTTTTTAGTAGGAGTAGATCTCTTTGAATAAATACCGAAAGGCAGATTAGAAGGAGGAAAATTAGAAGCAGGAGACAAGGGATACAAGTTTTGGGAAGCTGGAGCAGGACGTGTGTATGTGCCCAGCGAGAGAGGGCAACAAAATAAACAGGAAGAAATCACGAAGAGATGGAGTCACGCGCCTCTTTTTGAAGTAAGAAAGGCAGAGAATCTACATGTATTCTCTGTCCCAAGTCCTTATGAGCAGATGAAAGGAGCAAAGAATTGAAAAAGGAGAATATGACCAACTTCTAGCTTAAGAGGAAAATTAATACATGGCAAATACCCACGAGGACAAAAAAACAGAAGAACATATCCTATAGTCTATGATTAAGCAATTCTATTCTGAGGTATAAACCTAACAGAAATGCACATATATATTCACCAAAAGACATGTACTAGAATATTCCTAGAAGGACTATTTGTAACAGCCTTAAACTGAAAACACACATACCCATTAACAATAGACTGGATGAACTTTAGCATAATTATACATTGAAATGGCATAAAGTACTGAGAAGGAATAATCTACACCTAATCACAACAACATGTGGCATATCACAAACTGTTGAATGAAAGAAACAAACGCAGAAGAGCATATAGTTTATGATTCTATTTATATAAAGTTCAGAGACAGGCAAAACTCCTAATCAGTTCAATCAGGCAAGAAAAAGAAACAAAAGACACAAATATCAAAAAGGAAGAGGTAAAACTGTCTCTATTCACAGATGATATCATTTTCTAAATCGAAAATCCTAAGGTATTTACAAAACATCTATATAACTAATAAGTGAATTTAGCAAAATCATAGGATACAAGCCAATATAAAAAAAATGTGTTGTTACATACTAGCAAACAATTGGAAAATCAAATTTTACAAGTGTAAAATTTAAAAGTCAAAAATATAAAATACTTTGGGAATAAATTTAACAAAAGACTTGGCAGACTGCTACACTGAAAACTATAAAACACTGCTTCAAACAATTAAAGGTGACCTTATATATATATATATACATTGCTGATCCCTGGAAATGGTCTTAGGAGCACCCAGCATCCCAGGACCACACTTTGAGAACTTCACTCAGAAGATACAGAACTAGAAATGGAAGAATTTCTGGAAAATTTCCTGGACTCATCATTCCTAATTTCTGAACCTTTAGAGAAAGATTTAACATATATGCTAATAGCACGTTAAGTTTTTACAAGAGCAGTTTAGTATAAAGACAGACATTTGTAGAAACAGAGCAAGAGTCTATCTTGTCACTATCATCCGACTAAATGATATAAAAGTCCTGATAAGTGTAAGATTAGTAACATCACTATTTTATCATTAAAAGAGTTTGCCTACATAACGCTGTTAGGAATTATCACATGGTATACACGCATGTCAAATTTTATAAAATTCAATCTGAAAGACAATTTTAATAGTTTTAGCCATTACATAGTTTTTAAGAAGAAAAACATTAATAAATCATGAAGTTTTGTGGTCTGCCCACACATTATATTTTAGGTATTCAATAAAGAAAGTGTGAATGAACAAACATGAAAGGGTCATCTTCAGAGTGGCAGCATGTTAGTCATTTCATTTGGTGAAACAGACTAAAATATATGGAAACTGAAAGCATCAACTTAGGCTTGACCTTCCACCGCATGAACAGAGGTGTGCCCAATTTCAAACAGTTACTTGGCAATGTGTGACGCAAATGTGGACAATCTCAGAGTAGTCTGAAGATCCCCAACCCTAGCCCAGCAACTTAGTCATCCTCGTTACAAGTTGGAAAACTGCTAAGTCTAGCGATTTGGGAGCTACCCTGACTCCAAGTAGTTAGGTGGTGAAGGGACTGAATTCACAAGAACAGCAAATACAAGTGTCTCTTTGGGACCATGCTCTGTAACTGTTTTAAATCATTTATTCATGCAATGCAACATATACAACGTCATGGAGCAAAGCTCTCTAAAGGTTCTAAATAACAGCCCAGGCTCTTCCACAGGGTGGGTGGGCAAGACCCATGCCAGCTAAGTCCCACTACATCAAGGGCACCCCAATTTTGAGCTATTTTATGTACTAGGCTTCTGAATCCTATTTCCTTTGAAAAGAGAGTTTCAAGCTAAAAAACAAAAATTTTTTCTTGAGGTTCAATACTTTCTATCTCCCAAATCTTTCAAGTTTTTAGCATTCTACATGTGTGGATTTTATGTTAACAGGTCTTTTTTTTAGTAGGAATTGTATTTTCTTTGTGTATGAAAGAAGAGTTGTCATACTTTATTAAAATTAAGAAAGTGATGGAGTTGTTGAATGGGTGAAAGTACCTGTAATGAAATTCTCACAATTTCTAGATATTATCATTTCTGGGCTCAAATTATCAAGTTAATCAAAGTATTAAAAATAAATAGGTCTGTCTTTTTTACAGTAACCTCATTTGCCCTTTGGTTCAGTAGTCCCTTGGCAAACCATATCTTCAGACCCCCATGGTCCCAATATATGTGTGAAACCAACTGGGACCAGCATCTTTTTCATGCAAATTCAGGGTTCTTAGAAACAGCTTTGTGTAAAAAATAAAGAATCCTTGACTTGCATGCTAACTCAAGGCAAATTAAACACACATACACATAGGCTTTTGCTCCTATTCTGAGACCTTAGCTCATCTGCTGGAAACTAACAATTGTGCTTTTTCAACGCATCACTGTTTTGTTTTGTGTTTGCAGCAAAGCCAGTAGCTCGTTATGAAGGGAGTATTGACGTTATATGACTGCAAAACAAATGCCCAGGGATATTTTATTGAGAGCTGTGGATCCTTATTTACAGAATAGGGATAAAAGACGGATATAAAGAATATACACACAATGAAACAAAAGAGACTACAACACTTACTTCTCTTTCTGTTAAATGCAAAGAGAAGTTTCCCCTCCAAGATGGATGAAATAGGGCTACTTTATTTAATTTTTTTACCCAAATGTCAAATTAGTCTTAGGTTTCTAAAGTCCTTTAAGGTGGCCCCAGACAATCTCAACTAAAGATAACAAACAACAACAAAATTATTTATATGAATCAGGGATCTTCAGAATACCACTGATATAACTACAATATAAGCCCATGGAAGATTGTCCTCAATGAAACCAACAGGATGTTGGCATTTGTAAAATCCAGAAAAGACCTGCAAGGTTTGCATGTTCAGAAAAACATTCCCCAAGGAGAAATCAGCTTGCAAAGGGGGAATATATTCAGTTTGTGATGTGTGGAGACCTTAAACTTGAGGGCACTGAAGAGCCATCTGTTGCGTGAGTGTCGAAGGCAAGCCTATCTGGAGACAAATCAATGTCCTCTTGCCACTCTAAAGGAAGCCCAGCACCCATCGGGGGGAATGAAACCACTGTGCAGACGCCTCTCCACCAGGCAGATGGTACCCCCTGAGGATGCCCTGAAGGAAGAGCAGCACAAGCCCTCTGTACAAGTGTGAGGAAAAATTTCTACTGATTGTAAGTCTCATTGCCTCCAAGTTCTCTATACAAACAGTACATCTGAAAGGCGCGGATCTAAAGGCATGTCAAACAAGCTGTCAAGATAGTAAATATTGTCTGTTTTGATGAAAGTGCCAGCTAATTTGAGCAATTTCTATTTGACTTTTCCAGAAAAATTAAGTATAACAAATTATAAAATAAAACATAATGAATTATAACAAAAATAAGTATAAAAATAATGTATAAGCAAGTTCATATATGCATTTAAAAAGAAAAAAAATTTCTTAAGCATCTTACAAACCCAAAGATATTGCGGTATTAAAGAATCCTATAATACTCCCCCAAATCTCTAACTTCATGTTAGTTTTGGTTCTTAGGTTAAGCTAAGTATTCTAAAGTATTTAAATTCTAAAGTATTTAAAATTAATTAAATACATAAATACAGTTATTTATATGTTATCTAATATATACATCTATCTCTATTTTAATTTATTCAGAATATTCTGCTGACTATATAATCCAATGATGATAAAACTTCTTATTCGTTCATCAAATATTTAATATGAATTTACTCTAGGCCTGGCACAGTCCTAGGCCCTGGAAAATACAGATAAATAAGATGGTTCCAACTTCAGTGGGCTCAGGGTTTAACACATGGAGAGCACAGCCAAGAAAACCAGCGTCGTAAGATACGATAACCACAACACAAGGACACTGTATTCAAAGCTGGATTTTAAAATTAACGTCAGGTGATAATTTTATCAAAAGATTGAAATTGAACTTCCCTTTAAAATGGAAAGTGCATTCTGCTATTTTTTAAACTTCATACTTTTCAACAAGTCATACAGGGAAAAGAAGTCTGTCCCCACAAACATTTTAAGCCTTTGGAAGGCAGTGATACCACACTTTAGTTCAGATCCAAGTTCTGCTCTTTGGGTCACGATGTTCTCCAGGGCACTTCTCTCAGAGACTCTCAACTGACTTCTTTAGACTCTTCCATTTCAATACATCATACCACATCCTCAATTTAAAGAGATGATAGTGATGGCTAATATTTATTGAATAATTACTATGTTAAGCACTACCCTAAATACTTTACATGAAATATTTAAACCTCAAACAATCCCATGAGGTAGGTATAATCATCTCCAATGATAAATAGAATGTATACAGAGATATGCATTCTCAAACTTTTGAATTTAGAACCTCTTTATACTCTTGAAAAAATCATTGAGGATTCCAAATAGCTTTTGTTTATGTAGGTTATATCTATCAATATTTAACATATTCAAAATTAAAGCTGAGACTTTAAAAATATATATTAATTTATTTGAAATAACATTATTTCCATTCCAAGCTTAACATATACATCATATAATTATAAACTATAACCAAAGATTCCAAAACAAAAATTAGTAGACAGAGTGGCACTGTTTTATACTTTTGCAAATGTCATTAATGTCTGGCTAACAAAAACGGCACCTGGATTCTCATATCTGCTTCTATATTCAGTATGTTGCAATGTCACACATTGCGTAGCCTCTGGCAAACCTCTGTATGAATGCCCATGAGAGAATAAGAGTGAAAAAGGTAAATAACGTTTTAGTATTCTTAAAAAAACAGTTTTGCCCTATGTATCCCCAAAACGTCATAGGGTCCCTGGAGTCCCCTGGTCCACAGTGTGAGCACGGTTGATGCACAGTTAATACCTACCTTTCATGGGGAAAGTGAAGCTCAAATAGGCTGGAAAACATGCCCATCAAGTCATTGCTCTTAAGTTTAAATACAACTACTCTTGTTTCTCCAAATTTCCAAAATGGCAATGAATATATGGTTACTTAAAATCTCATTTGTTAGAACTTGTGCCTCTGTATGTACCATTGCCTGTTACCACTGCCTCTACTGCTAGGAAAGTAATCACAAGTAAGGCAAGAAATGCTTGGGGTCTCCAAGTATGAAACACATTCTTGCCCATTTTCATGTCAATCAATGGGAAAACCACTAAAGTAACTTTTTAGGAACACACTGAATTCCAAGTACTATGAACCTTCATTTCTGAGAGCAGAAGAAAAATAGTAATCAAACTCTTAATATAAACCTATGCTCAGCATAGGTTTTGTTTCAATTAACATCCTCCTGTATTTTTCCCTACAAAGATATCACCAAATGCCTAAGAGAAAATTAGATAGATGATTGCTCTCTTTATAGCCTGGGGCAGAGAGTCACACTCTGAAATCTTGGAGAAAAGTTTCAATAAATCATCAGCCTTCCCCATTTCTGATTGGGCCCTAAGAATAAGAAGATGGTGGTAACCTGGTACATGTGGGAAGAGAACAGGGCTGCTTCCCCAGGAGGCCTAGGACCATTCTCTGCACACACAGAGGTGTCCTGGGGAGTCACCCGCCACAGAGGCATGACAATGCCGAGTGCCAGGTGCGCCCGTCGAGTGGGCAGATGGGGAGACCGGTGGCAGCAGTCCCTGAGTAATGGTTAAAGTAATTAGCCTTTCCAAAGCAGATCATTTAATTACTCATCCACTCAGATATTCAGGGTGAGAGCAGATTTTAGAGAAACTTTTAGAGCTACAGCCCAGACGCAAGAAACTTCTTCATAGACTTTTTCCAATACATAATTTCAGTGTTGGCCTCAAAACTTTAAAACACCAAATATTACCCTCTGATTACATAATTATGAAGAATCTAATACACCTATAATGCATAAAAGTTAGCAAGTCGAGAGTGCGTTCTAAATTGGTGACCTTTATGCAACTTTTGCAGCAATAGCTAAGAGGCAGCTGGACTCAACAGGGCCAACATGCACACTCCACTGACTGTGGGAGAGTGTGGGAGTTTAATAACGTCATGCTGAGCTGATTAAGGAATTCCCTCCCCACCAGAAATAAAAATAAAAAATTAACACAGAGACTTTTTAAGGAATTTGGTGTGTTGGAATACAGAGACCATTAGTAAAAACAAACACACACCCTAATTTTAGTTGCCTGCCTTTCTGAAGGTATTTTATCCACATGCTTATCCTTATTGAGCTTTCTGAAGCTTTCTAAAACTTTTCTCTCATTTCCTAAATTTCTAGAGAATTTGCTAAAAGTTCTCTAAATTTTACACCATAGAAGTATTCTCAAAATTATTCTACACTGAATGCTCTTCCACTCTCAAAAATGGTGTTTCAAATTGCACACACAAAGTCTGGTTAGCAAATAAATAAACCAATGAAGGGCTGAACTTGTCTATCTGGGTTTTCTCCTTTTTATTTCTGCTTGGAACTATTATCTCTAGAATATTACATGCTTTTATCACAAGCTTTTTGATAAACGCAGGCTCTACTAACTTATTTAACACAGTACAGAGTTAAAGCAACCCCATTTTCTTCTCCTCCTCTCTTTGTCTGGGGCAAGTAAAATCTCAAAGCTCTCCAACCTAATGCATTTCTGAAATACTTACAAGAGCAAAAAACGCTGCCAACTTAAATTTAGGGATTTCTAGTCTTAACTCTTGCAACAACTTCTTCCGTGAGTGTAAAATCAGTTCAAGGACTTCAAAAAAGATTTCTTTGAGATGTACTTTTTATGAATCATTGAAGAACCACTTAATTTCTTAAACTTCATTTTCACTTCTGAAAAACCTATATTTCAGAGTGAAGATTCCTTATGTTTCCATATTTTCTAAGAAACTTGAAATTCCCCATTTTTGCATGCACTACTCCCGTATTTCTTCTCTTAATATTAAAATTCCACAAAAAAGATACATCTAGGTCTGTATTATGTCTGTCAATTAAGAAAAACTTTGTAAAGCAACAGAATTAGATTAATGATGTTTGATTTTCTTCCATCAATTTTGGTAAGATTCAAAAGTGATGGACTATATGTAGTTTAATATGGAAAGGGAATTCTTAAGGAAAAGAAAACACATGCTAACCATCTCCTAAGGACCATTACATATCCGTGCGTGGGTGCAACAACAGCCCTTATGTGACAATTAATTTAGTTTCCACGGCTTTCAATTATCAATGGTCCTGAAATCTCATTCTGTCTCTATTTTCATGAAGGTCCCAGGATAGTATCTGTGAGTAAATTTAAGCCATCTGTCTGGGCTCAGAAAAATAAGGCTTGTGAGTTCCTAAAGGGAGATGTTGAAAGAGAGAATGAAGGAGGCCCTGGTGGACTGTAACACAGTCCAGTTAGACTCTACAACCTCTTTCCTTCATTTTTTGAATGAGTCACATACAAAAGGTGAATTCTGCTCAACAAAATGGTGGCTCTTAGGATAGACTGGCAATGCCATCAATTCATTCTACAAATTATACGCTGTTGACTATGTTGAAGGCCCTTTGCTAGACTCTATGGAAGATATGATGGCAAGTAAGGATTAATCCCTGTAGTGAGGGAGCATTCGGTCTTAGAAAACAGATAATGTGTTTATATCCAGTGTTAACGGTTGAGTTGCGTCCCCCAAAACTTCACATGTTGAAATCCAGCCCCGCAATACCTCAGAATGTGACCTCACATGGAGGAAGAGTCTTTACAGACATAATCAAGTTAAAATGAGGTCATTATAGTGAGCCGTAATCCAATATGACTGGAGTCCTTAAAAAACAAGGGTAAATTTTGAGGATAGATACACACAGGGAGAATACCATGTGAAGATGAAGGCAGAGATTGAGATGATGCTTCTCTAAGCCAAGGAATCCCAAAGCTTGCCACCAAACCAGAAGCTAGGTGAGAGGTCTGGACCAGATACCTCCTCACTGTCCTCAGAAGAAACCAACCCTGCCAACACCTTGATCTTACACTTTTAGCCTGCAGAACCGTGAGATAATAAATTTCAGTTGTTTAAGACACCCAGCGTGTGGTGCTTTGTTACAGCAGTCCTAGCAAATGAATACATTCAGATTTAGTTATATTTCAATATAAAATCTATCAACTATGTATGCTTGAATATATATATACACGTATGTATATATATGCTCTCTATGTATGTATGCTCTCTCTATATATACAAATATACATATAGCTTAGTAAAATACGATGGGAGCCCCAAGTAAAGCGTAACATATTTTCAGCAGAAGGAGTGTTTACTTTTGACCAGGAGAATCAAGGAATCTTTATAGAGGAAATGGCAGTCACGTTTCACACAAGCTAAAAGCCATAAAAAGTCAGAAGCCATACATGGGAATTTATGACTATAGGACTATAAACTATTTACTGCAAAGCTGTTTTTTTTAACCTAAGGAATTCACTTCTTTTACAGGCCATTTCTCAAGAGACTTCAAGACAACTATACGAATGATTCAAATGGCACACTTCATATAGAAACCTCCACAGATACACATTATCTTAGCCAGAAAGACATTTTTTAGTACTTTCATCTTTAACTTCTTCTTCTTAAGTCTACTGTGATATCCAGTACAAGATAAGGTGCCGCCCCAATGCTCTATTCCATAACTATTCATTTAGTTGGTCTTCCAGAGTGGACATAGTTTGCAAATACACTTACTCACTCTCTATCTGTCACCCTCATTACAGGGATGTGCACTGATCACTTGAAGGTGACTAGGAATTAGGTTTCTGTAGTCCTGGGACTTGTCTATCTAGAGACAGAACCCATAACCAGACCCTCAGTAACACACATCTCCACCCAACTGAACTATTGTCAAGCCTTAGGAGCACTACAGATTTTCTGATTTTTATAAACCATTCAACGTAATGACCTTCCCTAAAGCATTTGGTAAGAGTAATTTCTGATGCTTTGATCATTTTCCAATTCATTTTTGTGAATCCATAATCTATCAGAACCAAGCTCACCTACTTTCCTTTTAGAAGCCTTTTCACTATTGAGATTTGTGACCGGATTAAATTGTTCTTTTATAATCTTTTCATATGGATTGTTTGAGTTTGGTTTCTCCTGGTTACAAGTAACAGAAACAAACTCCAGCTAGACTAAGAAATATGAAGCGTTTTATTGCACAGGTTATGGTATTTCAGGACACCAGCAATTGAACCACCAAACCCTAGGATGGACACGGACCAGGGCTCCTCCAGGGGTCTCTGCAGCAAGAATTCATACACTTTCTCACTAGATGATCTCATGATGCCCTGGCTCAGCTCTGGGGACTCCTACATTCTATTTCCCATCAGTTTCACATTTTAAATTCCCTGGAAAAAGGTCTTAATTGGCCTAGCTTAAGAGAGGCACACACTCTATATTGATCAGCTTTGGCCTAGGAGTCAGTGTCAGATAGCACAGTCTTAGACATACTCATTCCCATTATGGGCTGGGGGCTATTCCCAGAGAAGTAAACAGTTGTTAAAGTCTACCACATGGGTTGATTGCCTGCACTTCATATGTATTGTCCTTTCTTTGCAAAATGCTTTCTGTAGATTTCCCAATTAATTCTTACTTTTGCCTGTAGCAAAAATAAACAACCAGATATCTTATATTTTTATAACTCAATAATTTTTGCATTCATTTCAATTGGACTAAGTCTAAGGTTTCTTGTTAGAATACTTAGATAGAATTGAACCTACATCTTGCTTTCTTCATACTGCCTTGACTCCTCCACTCCATTGTGACTTAAAAATTTATATTGAGCACATTCCTCATTTCTTCCTTCTAGAATATGTAACTAGCCTTTAGTCTATTTATCGCTTTCTGTATATTGTCTTTTTTTCCTGACAGCCAATCTATTGAAATTGACTTGAATATTTTTCATTGGTGTAACATTGGTTTATAACATTATATAAATTTCAGTTGTACATCATTATATTTCGATTTCTGTGTTGACTATACTGCGTTCACCAATGAAAGACTAATTCTCATCCGTCACCATACACATGTGCCCTATTGTCCCTTTCACCCTCCTCCCTCCCGCTTTGCCCTCTGGTAACCACCAACCTAACCTCCGTATTTACGTGTTTGTTTGTTGTTGTTTTTATCTTCCACACATGAGTGAAATCATATGGTATTTGGCTTTCTCCTGTATATTGTCTTACTGTCTTACTGTCTCCACTGGAAGCACAACTTAATTTACATTGAGCATGCTCCTAGAAAGGTTATCAACCATAAAACATTTTGTACATATTCACGCAGTATGTATAATATTAGAACCAGAGAGAACATTCTTAGGAGACACAAACAAATCAGAAGTATCTTCCTCCTCTATTTCCTGTTCTTCACACCATTTCCAACAGGACTGTTCAAAATACCAATAATAAGCTTTCAAAAGACACAGGCACTTTTAAAGGAATGTCAACTTAGAAAATCTAGCGAATAAAAGAGAAACCCACACTTCCCTATATTCTTTGTAAACAATCTAACCATGACCACATATGTATAACATACAATTAGTATCTGAGCTCAGGGGTAGCTACAAAGCAACAAAAGAGTCAACAATGGGAAACTTCAGAGGGAAAAGAGAAGACATTGATAAGAAAACAGAGCCTAGGATCTAAGATGAGAAAAGAATGGGAACGAATCTGTGAAATAATTTAATATATGTTACACCAGGTAAGACCCTAATGGGAAGGAAAAAATTCTCAGATATCTGACCATCCAGGATACTCTCGCCAGAGGCAAAAGCATGTTAGAAAACAGGAAAGCAACTGGTATGTAAACATCAGCAGATGTTTTTGAAGAATAATAATAGTACAACCACTGGGAAGAAAAATTAATTCTGTCAAAACAGTTTATTGTAAACTTTCGGTTTATTCGTAGATAAACCTAAGCATTTACAATTATGTTTCATTAACACAGTGAGAGAAAAAAATGAACAAAAACATGAGGCATCTTCAGTATCTTAAAACAAGAGAGGGGACAGGCAAGCAGTGAGTGGTTCAAAGAGATAATAAAAAGCCACTTTCGGAAGGATGGCAGACACCCACCGTCCCTGAAGGCAGATGATGGTTGAAGTGGTGAGCAGTAGCCTTTGAACAAATTTTGGTTACATTTAAGATAGAGGATAATAATAATAATAATTACTATAATTAATACTTATATAGTGATTAAATTCTAAGCACTTCACAGTTAGTTATTAACTCATTTAATCCTCACCCTAACCATGAGGGAAGCACTATTATTATCCCCATTTTACAGATAAGGAAAATAAGGCACAGTGAGATTACATGTCCTCCCCAAGATCTCAGAGCTAGTAAGTGATGATGTCAGGATTTAGACAAAGGTCCTCATGGCTCTAAAGTCCCCTTTCTTAACCTTAATGCTGTGCTATCCATGTGATTCTAGCTGGAGTTATGATTTTATATTGCATGGGGTTGTTCAGGAATATGGACACTAAAAAGGTCTCTATGAATTCGTAAGAAGCTCTCAGAATCCATTTTAATTCCTCCTGGGAGTCAGGCAACTGGGGAGGCAGAATAGAGTTGTGGTTAAGAAAACAGACTCTAGAGCCAGACTGCATGGGTTCCAAATCCCTGCTCTTCCACTTACCAGCTCATTGACCTAGGGAAAGTTACTTACTGTTTCTGTCCGAGTGCATCATTATTTACAAACGTGCACTGCCCCTTTCTGTGGGAGGATTTTACTTTTCCATGCCACCATGTCAGGCTTGGCATAGGACTTGCTTTGGCCAGTGATACGTGAGTGGAAGAAACGCGTGTAACTTCTGGGCCGGAACTTGAAGAACCAAGACAAGGTTTGTTATGCTGTCTTCTCTCATTATGATTAGCAAGGTTCTAGAAAGAGGCTGGCCTGGGTCCTGGAATGAGGATGCCTTGGAGCAGAGCAGTAGACTCACCTCAGACATCTAGTGGAGTAAGGAATATATCATTGTTGTTATAACCCACTGGGATTCAGGGGCTGTTTGTTACTATGACATAACTACCTCTCTTGACTCATACACTCTTTGTGCCTCAATGTCCTATCTGGTTCTAGGGTTGCTGTAGGAATTAAATGAGTTATTTTTATAAAACATGTAGAACAGTGGCTGGCAAATGATAAGTTCATTGGAAGTGTTAGTTCTAATCATTTTCATCTGTAAATGGGAGCAGGTAAGTAAGAGTGAGCCAGCTATTCACCTGAAAAGAATACAAGTAGAGAAAAGACTGCTAAAGGAAACATTTCCAATACCAATCAAATCAAATGCTTTTTCGGTTTTCAAATCCTTTCAACCCAATTCTAACATTATACTGGTTGCCCTTTGGGCTTCTTGCAAACGTCTCCTTTTCTTCAACGCTCTCTTATCAACCCAATAATCTCACTTGTTTGTTGACAATTCAGGGCTTTAATATTGCTGACCCAAAGTCTCCAGACAGTTTTCCTTCTACAAAATTTCCTCAGTTGCTTTGGCCATGAAGATATTCCACCTCCATGTCCCTCGACTATCTTTTTGGAAACAGAGTTGAATGCCAGTCTTCCCATCTCCGGCACACAATTTTAGTGGGATAATAATAGCTGTTATCTCTTTGTTTCTAAGGGTGAAGGATTAGATAATTTTGACAAGTTTCTTTGTGTCATGAGTTTCGATTGGCTTTAATTTGCTAATGTGAAAATTTTTACCGTAGAGCTCCTGCCAACTAATGTTCCACACAACTTGCTTTCAGGGGACACTGCTGGTGACCACTCCAGATGTAATAAGCAGATATTGGGACCTCTTATGCCCAAGAGAAAGACACTGTGAGGCTCTCTCTAGTCCATCCTAGAAATCACAGGCTCCTGAAGTGGGGCCCAGAGAGATCTTTGACAACACCAGCTTCATTTTAGAGATGAGGAAATCGAGGCTCAAAGAGGTTGAATATCTCATCAAGAAAAAGAAAAGTCAGTTGAAGAGCAAAACCCGATAGAAAAGAGCCATTATCTAAGGGAGCCAAAGCAGTGCAATTTCCAGGGCTGATTGTGTTTAAAAGAAAAACACTTGGAACATGAGTATATCTGGATAGAATGAAAAACATGTTAAATACCCAGTCAGCAAATTCATTCACTCCATGTTACTGAGCATCTTACTGGCTTTTAATCTGACCTATTCACAAAAACCAAAGCGGTTATTGAGAAAGATATAATCACAGAGCGCCATTTTACTAAGCCCATATGGGAAGCAGGTTGGTAGGACTGAGTCAGTATCAGGGCTTAACTAAACTAAGATATAAAACAGAGACCAAGTTATCCATCACGTCAAAAATCTTTTGTGGCAGCTACCTACTTACTATATAAAAAACTCACCAGCTATTTTCTCTGAAATAATCATGCTGAGAACGGTTATCATAGCCAACAAAAACCTGAAACAGGCAATAGACAGGTTCGATCTTCAGAAAATAAAAAACCTAAAGTAGCTAAGGTGCTTTTGACTGTTGTTGGTGGCAAATAAAACCAAAAGTTATTCCTAGCGCTCACCACTTTAATGATTTCTAAATATGCTTCTGTAAGAAAAACGTAGTAGAGGTTAATAAATTTTACATGAAAACAAATAGAACGGGAAATTGCTAAGGGTTTGCTCCTTTACATTTATTTTAGCCAATTTCCCAAGCCTGGAAGAAACACATTCCCTAAAGCTTTGTGTGGCTCTGGCAAAATCATCCCCCTGTAGCTAAACAGGTAAAGAAAGGACGTACTTTTGTAGTGGATAATGATAAAACTGAGATTTGTAGATAAAAACACTCTTGATCACAAAAGCTTTGTGTGCTTTCTCTGCTCCCTGGATAAGTTCTCGTGTCTAGACAAAAGAGAAAACAAAACAAAGAGAAAGGATTCTGTAGGTACCCATATACATGAGAGGTACAAGAGCCGAAAGTCACAATAAAACAGATTGTCATAGATGGGAATTCCATTAAAGCAGGACAATATATCTGCTTTGGAGAGGGGTTCAATCTATTAAAAAAAATTTACTGATAGACAAAGTCCGGAGCTGAAACACATTCATAAGATCAAAAGCAAAATAACTCGCAACGTCCTAGTTAGTCCAAAAGAAAAGCAAGCCCAGCAACAAACAGACTCTCTCGCAAATGGAGAATGTCTTTAGTACAACACAATAAGACTGTTGTATGTGACACCTTGATAAATTAAAGAAACAGAAACATTGTCACAAAAAGAAAAGGAAGAAAGGAAGGAAATTCACAAACAGTGCCCACAAGAGATGGATAAGAAAGTTTTAAGAGAATACATGCATTGATTAAAGGCAAGCAACAAAAACAAGATAGCTGCTCTATCTAGCTAACCCCCCACTGCACATGCCTATTGTATTGTTTCCTTTGGCACTGACTACAAGAGAGCTTCATCCTATGTCTAATAATACTATTATTTATAAAATAGAAGAAAAACATCCTGATAAGAATATACCTCAATAGGAAAAAGTCTCCTTCTATATAAGCTGAGTGGACAGATGAAAAAGAAATGCTTTTTCAAAGTAATAACAATTACAAAGCAACCAGTGAACAAGATAAGCACTTGCAGAAGGAGCCCACACTGAATCTATTCAACCGACCCGCTTCTCTGTTATGTGAGTCCAAGAATGGATAAGTGCTGCTCACTGGGAAAACCTGCAGAGTTGTAAAAATCAGCCAATGCCAGTAGGTGGTTGGGGGGAGGAAAATGTTAAAGAAGAAAGTTTAGAGAGAGAGGAAAGGCTGACAATACAATTCTTTGTAATTCTTCATTCAACGTTATATTCATTGACCTCTTACATATAAGTCAATATAGAAGACACAGAGTTTTTAAAAGTACACACATACACAACAGCCACTGCTTTCCAAAAGCTAGAGCTTGTAAAATACTACTTTGGTTCCTGATCTTACCAATGCCCATTTCTTGCAACTATAAATATAGTGGTAAACTCTGGAAGTGAAGTTATTTTCAAATTCTGGCCAGTATCCCCATATTAATATCATTTTATTATATTGAAATAAAAAATTGAAATAGAGTGAATATTTTCATGAGTCCATGTTTATAAACAATATGTTGAACATGGATGTTTCCTACTTCATAACTTTATATACATAGTATGTACACATAACTATATTTAAATACCAATTTTTCACTTTTTTTTAATATTCTAAGTACAATCTGATAAGGTATTTCAAAGACTGTGTACTAGAGTTGTGAAAAAGCAAAAATCCATAATATAATTAGCTAGAACTTATTGTGCTATTAATATGTGGCAGCTACCATCCTATATGCTCCTGCATGTATATCATCCTTTTGAATCCTTACAAACTCTCCTTTCATAGGTGAGTAGTCAGACCTTCCAAGTGAATGGCTCACACTTTAAACCACTGCACTATACTCCTTCTAACCACATACGTACAGAGGAGATTTCTGTGGGACCTAATTACTTGTTGGCTATTAGTGGAATTTTACTCTGCTTTGACACATGATCAAACCAAAAATGACTCCAGCAATGATTCCCCAGGAGTATCTGTGGCAAGATGGGCCAGAGGGCAAGGCCAGAACCTGGGAGCAGACCCCACCCCAAGGTATGGCAGATACTCAGGAGTACTCTTGATACGAGTTCAAAGGAGGAAACTCAGGTAGACAGTTCAGAGAAGCATATTCTGACAGGGTACGGGTAAAAGTCCAGATTTGGAGAAGTCCAGAATGTCATGAATGGCAGGGTCCTCTGATGGGGATTTCAAGGCTGGCAGTCAGCTGAGGGTTTAAGGTTCAAGGATAGAACTCCAATTTCTGCAAAGTTTGATGGCAATAAGAAAAGACCCTTAGATAAACTAAAGTACACGGTAGAATTTCAAGGCACACACATGGAATGAGGCAAATCAGCAACAGAAATGATCTGAACACACATCTCGATGCTTTTAATTTTACTTCCCAATAAAACACAGTCATTAAATGAAATGTATTAGTTTACGATTCTGTTCAAACTAAGAGACTGTCAGTTTTCTGGACCGTGATAGGTCTGTTTTGAAAAATGGCAGTTCAAGATCTCTACAGCACTCACACTCCATGAGGAATAAGCTAGCTTTAGGAACATTAATTCCAGTACTGACCACTGTGTATTCTTTAACACATTGCTCATATCTGGAGAAGTCTGGCAAGGATGAAATCTAAGATAGCTGGCAGTTTTGTTGACTTCTCTTCCACTTTTAACTCTCAGCTCTTGGCTTTAGGCAAAACTCTATGGATTCATTCTAATTTTCAGAGAGAGGCAACAGAAGGCTCAACGTCAAATTTTACTTTTAAAATATTTATCTCAAGTTTTAACATTTGCCACTTTTCTAAAAAGAAAAGGCAATCTTTAAGGGAAGAACTAAGAAATAAACATATTTAGACAGAGTAACTAATTCATTCTTAAGTAAACATTTATATGAGCCTAGACATAAATCCTTAGGCCAGTTAACAACTAGGGGCATAAGTCTAGAGTAATGCACCGTGTCTGACTCAGTGTAGTGCTCAATGCACACTAGGTCTTAGTAGATGCTCATTGAACCAAAGTTACTTTACATCTGTGTCTCAGATTCTCTATCTTTAAACTTGGGTAATAATATAGTCATTCCTCATTATTTACATAATTATGACTTTTCCTACTCAATATAATATATTTGCAACCCCAAAATCAATACTTGAGGCATTTTAACAACCATTTGCAGACACGAACAGGGCAGCAAAAAATCTGAGCCATCAATGTTCACATTCCCAGCTGAGCCTTGAAAAGATGATGCTTTGCAACTCTTATACTATAAACAAGTGTCCTTTTCACAGTCTATTTAGTGTCATTTTTTTTGCACTTTTTTGCTTTGTTGGGGATTTTGCTGTTTGAAATGGTCCCCAAATGTCATGCTGAAAAGCTATCTGTTGTTCCTAAGCACAAAAAGGTGTGACGTCATACAGATAAAATACATGTGTTTAGATAAGTTTTGTTCAGGTATGAGTTATAGCATGTTTGGCTATGAGTTCAATGTTAACAAATCAACAATATATATACGAATAACAACATGTATTAAATAAGGTGTCTTTAAACACGAACACATAGAACACACATGAAGTTTATGTATTGATCACTTGATGAAAATATTGTGACCAGAGGCTCACAGGAACCTTAACTCTGTCTTTTCTCTAGGATCAATGGTTCATTATTCACTAATCCAGTGTTCACAGCAACTTTATAGAACATAACTATCATGAATTACAAGAATTGATTATACATGCCCCACCAGTTGTTTTTAGTTCTGAGAAAACTAGGTGAGTAATGCGGTGAAGTGACTAGCACAATAGGCCCTCATTACCTACCTAAAAGCAAAACCAGTGTCCTTTTAGGTATCTGCAAACACCACAATTGAAAATTTCAAACTCAGATTCACTATATTTCATGGAAGAGGATATAAAAAATGAAGTTGCATTTAAATATATTATAGAAGTCAATATACTAGTAGAAGTGGGAAATACTAAGATATTTATAACCAACCAAAAGGCATCTGAGCTCTTGGTCAGGTTAATGTTGTCAGAAAATATGCTATCAACTCTGCTAATCAGAAAATCCTAGCCTTTTATGCATAAACTCTTCAAACAAATGCATTTAAAATGGAAACTGAAACTTGAGCATATCAGTGACAAGTCTATTACCTCTGTAGGTTTCAATTACAATCGTGCATCACTTAATGACGGGGATACTTTCTGAGAAATGCATCATTAGGTGCCTTCGTGGTTGTGCGAACATCATAGGGTGGACTTACACAAACCTAGATGGTATAGCCCACTGCACACCTAGGCCATAAAGTATAACCTTATGGGACCACTGTCATACATGCGATCCATCACTGACCGACATGTCCTTATGAGGCACACGACCATACAAAGTTGTCCTGACAGTAACAAATACAGGGTTTCAATGTAAAGCACATATAAGAGCAGAAACTCGCCAAGAAGAAGTGCTCTATTTGATGAATTTAGAGAATTTACTTTAGGAAACATCAGTGTATTGATTAGAAAAAAAAGCTGTAACTTAATAATGACAAACAAATTATGATATTCCTAAACTGAGCTACATCTGAGAGGGGGCAGCATATAGGAGTGTAACAACCTAACTCTTTCTTGGTAGAGATAAGACCACTTTAATTCAGAATTCACTAATTCAGAATCAAAAGCCTAAGCAGGCATTTCTTTGTTCCATAAAAATATTAGACAGATACAAGAATGATAAAATGATATTAAAGGAGACTAAAGTTTTAGAACACTGTATTAAGAATTTGTTGAAATGCTCTTCAAGATTTTGAAAGCATCTCTTTGCATACGACTTATTTATTTATTCATCAATATGCATTAATTCCACACACATTTATTGAGTTCCTCTGTGAGCCAGCCATCAGAGATTCCCCAGAGAACACAACACGGAACAGCCTTTCTGAAACTCACCATCTAGTAGGTGAGGCAGACTTGTCAAGAAACGCCTTGAAGGTGATAAATACAATGGAAGTTGAAACTGCAAAGGAAGAAAAAGGTTACTGAGCTGAGGCTGGTGCTTTGAAAGCAACCCTTAAAAAGGCGCCTCATCTCCACATTAAAGTATGCCTTCTCCAGGGGCCACTCCATCAGCTCAGCTCTAGTTAATGTGAAAACTTGAAAAATAACACAACTACAATTCCACAGGGGTGGGAAGGAGACCTCAGTAACTCAGACTAGTTTGAACCAGCCCCTCTCCCCTCACTCTCAAGTCACTTTTGCTGTCCAAACCACAACTAATTCTAAGTAACTCAGTTAGCCAGAAGGTAAAGTTCCTGGATCCTGCCTGTGGTGTTTCTGGCTGGTAGAAGCATTGGAAAGAGACCGCCCTCACTCTTGCCAATGAAAATCTGCCATGTCCTCTCATGAGAGAGAGAACATGATTTCCGTTATCTTGAAGTTAGTCAGCTTAGTCAAGTGATGGAAAGTTTACTCACTTGAGTTTCCTCTGAAAAGTGACATTAATTTTATTAGCACCTAATTTACCCCTTTCTCAATCCCCTCTGCTTTGAATACAATAAATATGTGATTTTATGTCCTTTCCCAGGTGTGGGATCTGAATAGTTTATCTGTTTGAGGCTGCTGAAGAGAATAGGATCAGCTGAGAGAACTCAACCTCCCCAGAGGCCATCGCCACAGAGGCCCCCACACCCTAAATGTCTGCCCTAAATTATTTCCAGCGCTCTAGTACGAGATTGTGATTCAGAGTTTACCTTTTCTCAAGGCTGAGGAAATGCACGTAGAGGCATGTCTGGACGTCCTAGCACCCCAAAGAAATGCCAAAACACGTTTTTAGGATAGGTCTCAGGGAGGCTGAATTTAAGGCATTTCATAGAAACTATCACATTGGATGGAAACGCTTGACCACGGGAAGCAATTTTGAAATCACAGATCTAAGAAGGCATCTGAAGAAATTTTCTTGTCCTTCCCTCAGGTTACTATCTCTACCACCCAATATCTACACTTGTGTAGCCTTTCTTTAAACAACTTCCAGAAAAGACTCCAAAACCTTTCTAGGCAGCCTGAACTGAGTACCCCCCAAAGCCCAAGAGTCTATCTTATTTCTAAATGGACCAGTTCCGTGGTAACTTCTCATCTTATCTCATTCTGCCCTAGACAAGGTTCCATGCAGACATGTTTGACCACAGACAGGGCTGAAAGAGCATTTGAAGTATCAGAGGCTGAGCTCCCACTTCCATTTCTTGTACCACGCAACTGTATGGTTCCAGATAAACCACAACATCTCGGGTCTCAGTTTTCTCATTACAAAGTAAAAGGAATGGATAAAAGAGGCTCTGGAAGACCCCTTCCAGCTCTATCAGTCTATGTGTTACCTTATAATATATCTTTATTCCAGGTTAATAACCAACCCCAATTCCTTTATTAGGTCCTTATGTTATATGTAAAATCCACAGTGTAAAAACTAGTTTTAAAATACCATTCTATAGTCAACCATGCTGGACTCCCCTAAATACAAATCTTTCCTATCTGCCAATCAAATCAGCCAAATGCCCATATCAAAATCCATTCAATACATCAGGCGCTGGCATCTTCCAAAATATGTTCACTTATTATGTTTACCAGAAAGAATTTTTAATGAGCAGCTGCCTCAGAATTAATTAATGTGTACAGCTCACACTATAAAGTTACAAGGCAAATCCCATTATAACTAATACATTTTCAGCACATAGCTCAAATTGCAAAGGTTAGTGAAACTCCAGCTGATGGACCATTTATTTAGAGCAGTATGTGAATCAACAAATTTACAGAAGCATGAAACAAATAGTTCTGTTCATGATGCATATTTTGAATAATATATTCTGTGAAATACTATTCCATCGAATTCTAGCAAATTCAGGAAAGCTTACTGATACTTCATTTCTTCTGTATACTCTTAACATTTTCTATTACAGAACCAGACTATGGGAAAATTGGAGTATCTGATTGTATTAGCTAGATTCCGATTTTTCTTACAAAAATTCTCAAACCAAGGAATTATTTTATAGCCAATTAACTCATTTCTTTCAAACACCACTACTTTTCATTGATACCCTGTTCATGTGCTAAATCCAAAGCATTTTTGAAACCAAAGGAAGGTAAATAAAGCTGAAACACTGCTTTGCCAACATTTTTTTTTAAATCAAAATCAGGTGTAATTGAAAGAAAATGATTATACACCTTGCTGGCGCTTGTTCTGTTTTCTAGAACAAATGTTCATACTCACCTAGGGGATGTTTCCATCTGCTTCTCTCATTTTGGTTTCCATGCTTTAGCTTTAATTATTATACAAAGACAAATTACCAATATCTTGCTATCTAACAATAAATAATTCTGGCCTTATTTTTTCAAATCACACTTTACCAAAAACGAAACCAGATTTTCTCAAATCATATTTTAACAACTAATCTTTAAGTTAGCTGAAAAGGAGATCTTATCATCACCATTTGGGGAAAACAGACATTTCATTATCATAGAAAAGTATTGATTCTAGAGTGGTGCATTCTAAAGTTATGAACTTAGCCATGCAGATAGAATGTCTACTTTCTTGGAGACTAAAATTAAAAATTAATGTGTAGGTATATTTTGAAAAGCTAAAAAATAATAAAATAGTAAGATAAAAATGTTAAACAGATACATGGTAGACAATACATTACAATTGGGCATCAAGGCATATGCGTTTGTGGTTTGGTAAATCAGGCCGGTACAAAAGTGACATGGAATCACAGATGTGACAAACCTTGACCACACCAAACCCTGGTGAAAAGCACAAGCTTCCTTACGGCATCCACACAATTTGCCCTCCCCATGCCTCACCTCTGATGTCCCCAAAGTAGCTGCATAATTGATTTATTTTTCATCCAGATGGCTGGCGTCCTGTAGACAGACTTAAAATGCTGACTGTGTCTTGGGCATGCTTATTCAGTGAGTCTTGAAAGCTATTATTCACTAATTTCATGTGGAAATGAAATTTCAGCTTCCCATTGTGTACAAATAACTTGGCCACTTATACCTCGTACAAAAAGTGCTTTTTGCCAAGCAGGAGTGGACGGCTGGAATGCAAAAGCCTTCCTGTGTGCCTTCCTGGCCTCGGCCCAAGCCGACATATGGCGGTCCCACCAACCAACTCCATATAGAATAGTAGGTGAATGCTTTAAGCAAGCCCTAATAATGTGATTTACAAAGCACGCACTGAACGGCTGCTGTTTGCCTCTATTTTCATTCAAGACAGAAGATTAATCTTATTTCAAATAAAAGTGTTTGATTATATTTTGCTTCCTGCACCCACTCTCCCAACATTATCAGCTGCTAAAATCTTGGTATATCTAGAAATAGTTATGAGTTTCTAAGCTTTCTTGCTTTACCATCTGCTTATTCTACAATGGTCACTTTTGGTTTCAAGTCTGGGACTAGCAGGCAAAGACAACTGGCTTTTAGAGAGCAAGTTAAAAGTTTTAGTGAAGTTTATGTGCTCTGCTTTTGTGCAACATTCCCACACTGTGCTTATAAACAACTATTGATATTTTCTGGAATTTTATTCCAGAATCTGCTTTCAAATGTCAAAGAACTCTCTTCCCCTCCCTCTTGTGGGTTTTATTTCAGAATCAGCAGTGCTACTCAGCAGTAATAAATAAAAATTCACATGTAGATATACATTAACATTTCATGCTGTAGCTGAGGAGCTCAAAGCATTTTACAGACATTATCAAAATCACTGGTGATGTCCAGCCCTGAAATCTAACTTTTGGATCTTCCCAAGAAGAGTTATGTACATCATGTTTACAAAACATAATTTGTATTTATAAATACAGGCATTTATCTAGTACTTAGCAATGGATGCGACAAGTCATATCCGGGGACAGGCATTTATTTCCAACATAAGTTCCCAGAGAATGAGATATGCCTGTCTACAGTGATCATTTCTGCTCTCTTTCTGAAGAGTAAATGGCTTTTTCTCCTCTCCTACTTTTATCTACTCCGCCACATAGCTCTCTGTCCTCCCCCCATATCTGCAGAGGGCTAATAACCCTCCTTCCTTCAGATATCCCAGGAATGTGTTTGTGTCCAATTGACTTCCCTCAGCTTGTCTCCTAGATAACTAAATTTCAGGATGAGATGAGTGATATGGATTATAGGGATATTCTAGACATTAAAAATAAACATGATCAAGACAAAAGAGCTCAATCTCTATTTTGAATTACTCATCCAATTTCTGAAAATAACCAATGTTGTCAGAAACAACTTGGTAAATACCCTGTTTTCTTTCTTTCTTTTTTTTTTTTCCCAAACACTAAAAGCAGCCGATAGTGCATTAAGAAAAATCAACTCTGACTGGTTCCTGGAATCCTCATCTCCTATAAAGAAAGGGAGATGGCTTTGCACCAGGAAAAGTAAATGTGCTTTAAAAACAAGAAACAGAGGGGCCGGCCTGGTGGCATAGTGGTTAAGTTCATGTGCTCCGACAGCCTGAGGTCCTCAGGTTCAGATCCCGGGTACAGACCTGTGCACCACTCATGAAGCCATACTGTGGCGGCATCCCATATACAAAATAGAGGATGATGGGCACAGATGTTAGTTCAGGGCTAATCTTCCTCAGCAAAAAGAGGAAGATTGGCAATGGATGTTAGCTTAGGGCCAATCTTCCTCATCAAAACAAACAAACAAACAAAGGACAAGAAACTGGCTCTAGCATAGAGGTGACATCCAGAGACAGTGGTGGTTCCAGAATTTCTAGAAGGGGTTTCAAAGGAGCAACCTGGTTGGAATGTTTGCCTTGAAGCCATATTTGCAGAACCAGCTGACACTTCTTAACTGGACTGTGGGTTTACTAAGGGTGGCTGGAGCAGGTAGCTAATGGAAATGCTACTATTAACCATTTCAATGGAACTTAGGTATACCTCTGGAAAGAATATAGCTGTTGCACGTACTATCAGCTAGACTCTTCTTAGAAGTTAATTTTGACCTACCAGCTTTAAAAGAAATATAAATAATTGGGAAAACATTTTTGAAAAATGATAAAGGCACTCAAGGATTACACAATTCTAAATTGAGAGACCTAAATATTAAAGCAAAAGTGAATGTCTACCCCTCTTCCTCTCATACCTTGCAGGTTATCATTGAGAAGAATTTTTTATAGAAGGCCTATATGATAGAGTACTTTGTACAACAGATCAGAGCATCATTGGCACAAATGTTAGATGACTATAAAACTAGAGTAACGTGATACAACTCAATATATAGCTGTGTCCCAAAATAAAAAGAAAACTGTGTCACAATGATATTTCTTTTACATCGTAAGTGTATGCTGCTTTTGGCTGAACTTATAATGAAAAGTCAAAAGCAATCACTTTCAGGTTCCTTGGAGAAATCGTTCTTCATACTCATCTTAAAAAAAAAAGGTCAGGATTCTTCTATAATTTAAGTGCAGTCTCCACTTTTTAAATCATGAAATAGAATTTCAATTGGTAGGGAGCCGCTCAACAAAGTTATACCTGGAGAGAACTTTTACTACAAGTCTTTTTTGAACAGAATGGCAGCTCTAGTCAAATCTTGGATATGTGACAAGATTCTCACAACAAAGCAAGTCTGCTTCTAACAGATGCTAGATTGAAGCATTTCATAGCATTTCATCTATGGAATAACCAGGCTCGTGAGAAATACTTGCCTTGGTAGCTACCATAAAGCAGTAAAGGTAACAAGGGAAAAAATGCTGCCACAGCATTTTCTTTTGATTCAGCCCAGTAGCTATGGAAACTATCTTCTAAAGGCCAATTGGTCTTCTTCCCTGCAAACCATATAAAATAAAACTATTTCTTACCCTCATGGATTCTGTGGTTGGAGGCTTCATTTTTCAACACGTTCAACTTATCTAAGCCCTCTCTAGCTTTAGCTCCAGTATTTGCGAGCTGAAGCTATCATATTTGATGGATACCATGGATTTAAATTAGAAAACCCACGAAGGCGTTTCTAAATAGGCTGCAAGGAGTCATACAACAAGACGCAACATTTGTTAAATCTGCTTGATATGCTCCAAGAAATACAATGTTTGCTTCTTTATATGTCTCTATTTTCTCCTCTTGTCTGAGGTAAAATGCATCTGAATTCCCATCACTTGTAATGTCATTGTGTTTTCTTTTCTTTGGCTGTACGAACACCATAGGCTATAGGCAGCAATTCAGGGTCAAGAGTTTCCTTCTATTTAAGACTTTTCTTTTGTGACTTCTTCAGTAGGAAAACAGTAGACAAACTAAAAAAAGAAAGACAAGTCTATTGTCTTTTTTTCCACATGGATTTTCATCATAATCTATTCAAAATGGAACTCTCTTCAGAAATCTATTTCTAAATTTATGCCATCTAATATTTGAGGTTCACTATCTTGCATCCTTAATTAAAATTTTTCTTTTGGTACACAATTTGATAAAACAGATATTCTCTGTGCTCATTTTCTTCTAAGTATCACTTTAATTCATATTTATTGTTTCTTTTTTTATCAAATCCGTTCAGAGTCTGTTTCTCCATTTAAGACCTTCCATATCAACAACCCCAACTTAAAATTTGCAAAATCGAAATAGAGTAACTATTATTTCCCAAAATGCATGAATTTCTCTCACTAATTTTGGCAGCATCATCTTTCTCTTTAACTGCCAATCAGTCTCATAAAATTCATTCACAACCTATTTGTAGAATCCTATTTTGTGCACAATTAGCATGACACTTAAAAAATTAAAAGCTATGACACCCAAGACAATCTTAAAGAACAAGAACAAAGCTAGAGGACTTATACTACATTAAGAACTAACGTAAAGTTAGAGAATGGAGACAGTGTGTTTGAAGCAAAAATAAACAAACAGACTCACAGAACAAAATGGAGCCAGAAAGACGCACACACAGACAGCCACTTGATACATGACAAAGACAACAAGAGAAAATATTTGGGAAATAATGGTCTTTTCACTACATGATTCTGGGTCAGTTGGATATCCACAGGGAAAAAAAATGACTCTTGATCCATTACTCAAATTATAAAGCAAAATCAATTCCTGAGACCTGTAAACATAAATGTAAAAAGTAAAACAACAAAACTTCTATAAAAAACAAAAAGGCATAAGAACATATATCTTCATGACTTTAGAATAGGCACGGTTTTCTTAAAGATGACACAGAAGGTACTGAGTATAAAGGCAGGGAAAATAAGAAATAGGCTTTATTTATAATAAGAACTTCTCTTCTTCAAAAGACACATTCAGGAAAGCAAAGAGGTAAGCCACAGAGTGGGAAAATATATTTGCAATACTCATATCTAATTAAGGACTTGAATCTATAATATACAAAGAACTACTACAAATTAATAATAAAAAAGGGAAAACTCAATAGAAAAATGGGCAAATGACTTGAACAGACCATATCACAAAAGAGGGTATCTTGATGGTAAATAAACATACAAAAAGGGGTTCAACCTCCTTAGTCATCAGGGAAATGCAAATAAAACCACAATGCAATACCACTACTACCCACTGGGGGGGTTAAGATAAAAAAAGGGAAATGCCAACTGTCTGTCAGCAGAGATGTGCAAAATACAGGACTCCCATATGTTGCTGGTGGGAGTGTAAATTGGTACAACCACTTTGGTAAACTGTTTGACAATACCTACCACAGTTGAATATATATGTATACTCAAGAGCCCATAATTTCATTCTTAGCAATATAATCACTAGAAATATGTAACAATATTCACCAAAAATATGTACAAGAGTGTTCATAGAAACACCCTTCAGGAAAGCACCAAATCAGGAGTTATCCAAATACTCATCAATAATCGACTGTATAAATAAGTTGTGGTATATTCAAGTTAACACACCACACACTGTGAATACTGCACAGTAAATAGAATGACCAATTTACAACTACTTACAACAATACAGGCAAATATCATAAATATAACATTGAGTGAAAGAAATCAGAAAAATAAAAAAGTAGATATTGAATGTATCCATTCCCACAAAGTTCAAATATGGAAAAACCAATATACGGCTACTAAACCCAGAATAGCATTTACCCATGACCGAAACTGGGCACGATTCTCAGGTTTTCTTTCACCTGGCTGCTAGTTACATGGGTGTCTTCACTTTGTAAAAAGTCAACATGCTAACACTTGGATTTGTATCTTTTCTGTATAAACGCTGCACTTCAATAAAAGGTTTTCAAAACATTAAAGGTACCATCCCTATATTCAACAAACATAATTTTAAAGTCAAAGCTCATAGAGGAAAAACATGAGAATGTCAACAGGGTACACATCACAATTAGTTTCAATCAGCACACATTCAGCAACATCCTATACCTGTGGCCAATATTTTAGGAATGATGGAGAAATTTATAAACATAGAAAAAGTTTTCCCTGCTCTCCAGGAGTTTATAACTCAGAGAAAAAGAACAAGGACTTAATTTTATCAGAAAAAAAGAATGATAGCAGACAGTAAATGATTATAAGGCTGAGGCGAACAACTATCATAGTTCCAACAGCTATGTTATAGGGATTGGGAAAGAGTGAAGGTTGAGACTTGAAATTATCAAGAAAGGCCTCATGAAAGAGGTGGATGTGAACATGAAGCAGAGACAAGTATAACATGTGAATTCATAGTGTAAGGAGAGAGCAGTAAGAATGACCCTAAGGAGGGAGAATGATGGGGGAGATGAGTGGTGATCACAAATAGACTAAACTTTCATGGCAAAGTAGATAAAGAGCCATTGGGGGAGAACACACTGAATACCCAGCCGTATTCTAATGAAAAAAAAATCATTGTCCAATCTCGGACAGAAAAATGACATGAAGAAAGCTTGTTAAGAGATGTATTTATTCATTCAACTATTTTACTGTAATTTTCTGGAAACCTTTTCAAATTGAGTAGCAATACACTAGTGAGTAGTAAAATCATTTTAGTGGCCTGCAAGCAATATTCTTTAAGAATGAAAGAGCACTACACAGATCCTTAGGAAGAATGTACATATTGCAGCTTATCCTGCAGCCCATTGCCAGGGTCAGTGGGTGAGGCGGCGGAGGCAATGGGAGCAATACATGCCATGGTTGACTCACCAAGCTTTCCTTCTTTTCATTTTGAGGTATAGCATTGTTTCATGAAATTTTCATTTTTGCAATGTGTGGGTATGTATATAGTTACATGCATATGTGTACTGAGTTGAAATATAAAATGTATCTTACAGCAGTTTGCAGTCGAAAATCACTCCTCTAGAAGTGGAGCTCTGTAGAACGCATTTGAGCAAGGAAAGGCTTGAATCTGTGCCAAAGAATATTAAATGATGAAGACATGCACAGTAAATAAATGAGCAGCCAGGCTGTGTTCAACCTAGAGTAAGCGTCTAGATTAAGCCGACATTGAGACCCTCCCCAGTTTGAGTGTAAGCCTTAGGGTTATTTACTCCTCCTCGATGTCCTGTTTCCTGGGGCTCCTCAATCTAGCGCTCTTTTCAATAATATCTAGTGAGACCAGAATTTAACCATTTCCTACAACCAAGTCTTCCCACTTGATCTACCTAGCAAATGGTGAGACTTTGCAAATAGAATCATTTATATCACATGTATTATTTAAAGTAATGTTAGCTTATATTTTTAAGCTGTGTTCCATTTGGAATCACCTAATATACACAGCCTCGCCTAAGAAGGGTCAAGTAACTGGCAATTTGGGGCAGGACTGTGAGCTATCTTCTCTTTAAATTATCTTGATAGTTACATTTCTACATCATTTTCACTATACAAATCCAGCTTCTGCGAGGCTAATGGCTGTTTTACGATAGTGCCATTAATGATGTTGATATAAAAACTGTGACAAATGTTAAAAATTTTTAACATAGAGCAATTTGATTCTATGTTAACTTCCTACCACCTTAAAATTTTGTAGCATTCAATTAAACTCACATAAAAATTTCCCAACCCCTTCAAATTTTACAGCGTTAAATTAAAATCTCATAAGCAGCCTCTACCCAGGTACCCACCACCATCACTTTAAATTAAAAAGAAAATTCACTAGGAACTCAAGGTCTAATGAAGTAAAAGCATTCCAAACAAAGCATTTATTGTGGGACAATATCCATGAGTAGTTAAAGACCCACTTAAATATATGAATATACGTTTTCTTTATAGAAGCTTATACTGGGAATGGAGAAGGCCTTCATTCATTCTGAAACCTGGCAACCTGGAAGCCAGCAGGCACAGAGTATCTCAAGTGTATATCCACTTCCTCTTCTGCGTAGATCTGTCTTCCCCCATACTCTATGGTTTTGTGACTTTTCTTTTCCCTCACATCCTATTTTCTGCTGAGGCTACTTAAAGTCATGTTTGTCTCATGTTACTTGCTTCAGAATTACTCTAAAATACTTTCAAATATGTTACTATATTAGGAAAAGGGAATTGAAACTTTTCAAGCCCCGTCAGGGTTTCTGCAGTTTCTCTGCCAATAAGGCCATGTGTTGATCGCTCGCTTACTAATTGACCCATCACGTTACTGATGAAGTGTTCAAAGCAGTTTAGGAATTAATCCCCCAAAGCCGCATGGATATTCTGGATAAACTATTCTCTTACTGCCCAGGAAGAAAATGGGCTTGATGCTAAAAGGGGAAACGGTAATGAACTTGTCAATGTGCAGTTGCTTTCATATCAGCCAGTCACACGACCTCCCTTGTTTCATTACAACCATTTTTAGGTGGTGGTGGAACTGTAAGGCTGCAGTGACTAAGTGGGTGAGTTGATCTGCATTGCTTTTGTTTGGGACCATCTACTCCTAAATCTACACCCAACCACACAGGGGATATGCATGTTCCACTTCCTGCCATACGCTCCTCAGAAAGGGTTTCTTTTTTGTCCATCTCTTTCTCCAACAAAATCCAGCAAGGGTTCCATCAAATCACAGGCAACCTGCTGTTTTTGGAAGGAGATAGTGGGCATGTCTCTGAGCCCCATGCTCCTCTCCCATGGCCTTCCTCTACACAGGCACTGAACGGGACATGGGACAGTAACACATGGCAGAATATCAGAGGAGGAACTCTGGTGCTATGGAAAAAAGGCAGAATTAGAGTCAAGAGCCCTGGTTTCTAGTTCAAATTCTGACACCAACTTGCCATGTGCCATTGGTCAACCCATTTGAACTTCTGAGGCTTTAGTGTTCTTATTTATAAAATGCGGCGAAAGACTAGATAATGTTGAACTGCACTTCAGCTTTAAAATTCTCTTCTATGTACAGCTGAATGGTTTATAGGTTCACAGTGGCATCCTTTGCTCAGACTGACCCAGCAAGAGCACACGTCGAAGCTCTGACTGCTCCTGTGTATTTTTCTACCACATCAACAGACTCAACCCTGGTCCTTGGGAAAACCTATTTCTTCCTTCCTAAATTCCAGTTTATAACTTCTCAGTTCTAAGAGAAAGAATCCTCCCGTCACTACTGAGTTTTACATTGGCACTACCCTTGCATGTTTCTCATTATCTCACTTTCTCATTTTTTTTTTCCTTCCTCAGATTCTCACAGAAGATGCCTCTGAATTCATTTGTCCTGGACTATGGATGTCCCCTTAGTCACCCACCTCCCCACAGCCCACAATCTGTATCACATCCCAGATGCCTTCATATCCCCATGTAGGTAGTTGTGGTTGGCAAAATAATGCACCCCCCCCCCAAAAAAAAAGGATGTGTACATTTTAATCACTGAATGTGTGAATTTGTCAACTTACATGACAAAAGGAACTTTGCAGGTGTGATTAAGTTATGACTCTTGAGATAGAGAGATTGTCCTGGATTATACAAGTGGCCTCCATGTAATTATCAGGGTCCTTATAAAAGGGATATAGAAGAGTTGGAGTCACAGAAGAAGATTTGAGGACGGAAGCAGAAATCAGAGTGATCTCATTGCTGGAAGAAGGCCACAATCCAAGGGATGTGAGCAGCCTTTAGAAGCCCGAAGGGCAAGGAACAGATTCTCCCCAATACACTTCAGAAGGAACACAGCCCTGCCAACAACTTGATTTTAAGACTTCTAAGCTCCAGAATTGTAGGATAATACATTTGTATGGTTTTAAGCCACTAAGCTTGTAGTAAATTGCCACAGTTGCAATAAAAAACAAATACAGAAGTCATTATTAAATTATTTCTCTTTGAATCCCCCCAAGGAAGAATTCAGGTGGCCCCTAGAAGCTGGAAAAGAGAAGGAAATGGATTCTCCTCAAGAAGCTCCAGAAGGAACACGGCTCTGCCAACACCTTGATCTCAGAACGGCAAAACCCATTTCATACTGCTGACCTCTAGCACTGTAAGATAATAAATTTGTTTTGTCGTAAGCCATTAAATTTTTGCTAATTTGTCACAGCAGCAATAGGAAACTAACACAGTCTCCCAGACGGCTGTGGGTGCCACCATCCCAGCCTGGCCTGATCCCAGCACCCTTCTTCCTTTGTTCCCAGGCACAGCACAGAGGGTGGGTGGAAAGGGAAGCCAGAGGAGAAGGCAGGGCCAATCAGGCCCAACTTCTGGGCCACGACAAAGAGTTTTTTCTTTTTACTTTAATCTAAGGGGTGAGGCTTTAAACAGAAGAATGACAGGATATCTGAAAACATCAGGTTCCTGAGACAACGTCAGGGGATGGACTCCAGAACACAAGGGAAAACGCTGGGTTTGAGCCTTTGAGGTTTTGATGAGATGTACAAGTGTTTCTCAGGCAGAGTCCATAGTAATCCACGGCTATGTGGCAAAGCTTTACCAGAAACAATTCATCCCTCGGTGAGCTGACCACTGGGCAGGGCCTCAAGGAAGTGAGACAAGGGAGAGAAACATGCCAAGGAGGATGGAGGAAGCATGCAGCCAAGACAGCCACTGGAAGGCCAAGCCCAGCAGATCCTGGATCTGGCATGGGCCAACTGGCGAGCAGCCCAGGCCCCAAGTGAGCGGGGCCGGGCAGAGCAGGATGACCCACTTCACTCACTTCACCTTTCACTCCTAGTTGGAACCCTGGATGGCTGAATACTCTGTGTCACCCTTGGCATCCACCATGGGAATGAACATGATGTATTTCTTGGCTGAGTTCACAGTCTTGCAGCAGAGATGAACCTGGGCACATGCCACTCTTAAGGGGGGGTGCTAGGAAATCGTGCCAGGCGTGCCTCCCGTAACCTCAAGGGGAAGCAGAGGACGAGGCCATCTGCCACTGAGGCAGGCTCTGCCCTCCTGGGTATCTCGCTTCCTGCTAATTCCTCAGTGGAAAAGAACCTACGTTGGAAACAAATTCTCTTAAGATGTATTTTTATTAGCCTTTAAAGCAAATATCTGCTGCAAGTCACAGAGCAATGGAAGAGAAAACAGATGAATGCATATATTTTGACTCAGACCCTAAAACTGCCATTGACCCCCCATAAGGACAGCTCAGGCCTTTCCACGACAGGTCAGGCCTTGCATGAATGTGCTGGTCCTTATTTGGTGACATGGCTCTGATCTCACCAGGCACAGAGGTTTTAAGGGGGACAAGAAGAATAAACACAGTATTCAACACACAGCAGACACCAAGAAAAAAAGGCAAAGTCATTCATTCCTGACTGTGCAAGGCATTGCACCCAACTTTACCTAAAGCAGAAGTTTGCCACCCAATAAGAATTTAGGTGTAAAGTTTGGAAAATGAAAATGAAATCAGTATATATAAAGAAATACAAACTCAACATTTATTCTTAAAAGCTTCTTCCTTTTAATAGCAAAGGCAACCAGACATGACACAAATGTATATTTCTGCCCCGTGAATAATCAACTTCATTTTGTTTATTTGAGTGGTTCTCTGAAACGGAGGTCTTGGACCCTGAAACTATGAGGAAGTCTCATGTTTGGCCTTGGCTATAACCCACTAAAATATTATTTTAAATTTCTTTATGAGAAAATTATTTCACAGACCTTGAGTTCAAGGATTGGAACTGCATAATGTAGAAAGAAGCTAGCTGCACTGAGTTAATGACGTCCTTCCACTACCTGAGGCATCATTATTCAGAGGATGATGACAGTCTAAGCCCCACATCTCCTGATTAAACAAACAAGAGAACAGAAGCTTGGTTTTCAGACTGCAGAGATGTTTATTAGCAATGAGGAGAGAGTTCTTGGCAGCAAAGGTTACTTAGAAAAGCTTTAAAATCACTTTTTCCAGAGGTCTTGAAAAAGAAGAAATAAACGCATCTGGTCATGTCAGTTTTGACGTAACCATGCTGAGAAGTGGTTGAAGGGAAGAGACGCTCTTTGAGCTTCCATTCTCACCACAGAGCTCTCTTTCTAGTCACAGCCAAGCAGATGCACAAAAGCACAACCTCCCAGCAGCATCACAACTCACAGTATCCCATCAATGGCTGAAGCTGGGCCCCTCTCAGCTCCACCAGACACCATCAGATCAGACCACAGAGACATCTGTGAGCAGAGTATGGATGCCACAGAACAGTCACTTTTAAAGTCCAAGGACACATTTCTTCTGCCCAGCCATTGATTTACACAAAAGATGGTGCGCAAACATTTTCCTAAATCCTTGAGGGAGTGAGTTCACCCATCCCATTTATAGACCAGAGGTTTTTGAGGCCAGAGTCAGGCTGCCTAGGAGCACCACCAAATGCAAATGGAGAAAGCTTCTCTTCAGTGCCAGCCAAAAAGAGGGTCCAGAAGGTTTCTAAAGTCCTAGTGCATGATGCCTATGAATTTAAATTCAGGACTGAACTGCTGCTGGTGGAATTCATTCCAATGTCCGGAAAAGTCTTCTGAGGCAGCCATTTACAAAAGCAAGCCACAATCCTTTATCATCCTCCTTAAGTAGATAGCAAACCCTGGGTAGGTCTGCAGACTACCACTTTTGTGGCATGTGAGGTGAAGACTTTGCCAGCTGCATTCTGGACAGAGAGGTTCATTCACATCACCAGCCCTCCCACAGAATAACCAATTCTGTGTTTTAGAATAAAGATGCCAGCCTTTCCAAAGTTGCCCCTGTCTGAAGTGGACAACTGTAACAGAATTCCCAATAGAAAAGTAGGCAAGCAACCCCCAACTTCTTCCACTCAATTTGTGATGACACAAAGCACACTGATAATGCTCAATGCATTTCACAACATAATCCATGTTCAGCCCTATGCCCGAGAAAGCAGATTCCTTAAGAAATTCAGGGAAAGAGGAAAATAAAATTAATATGTCTTGAACATCTGCTATACGCCAGACACTCTGCTGGACCCTTTACATAATTTACTCCATTTAACATTGATGACAAACTTACAAAGTAGTTAAGGCAACTATTACTCTTCCCTCTTCCTTGGAACAGACACTGTATCCCACAAATAAAGCAAATGAAAGCTGTAGAATAGAGAAGTTAAAGGCTTGAGTTCACAAAGTAGAAAGTGGTAGAATTAGGCAACATACTGAGAGCCCTTGCCCTCCTATCGCCCGACTCTTAGTTTCAACGTCCTCCACGCAGACTTCCTTGCTGCTCCCAGCTCCACCCCGCACCCCATTTCATCACATTTATCCCCAGAATGGAACCAAGATGGGGAGGCAATGTTCCAGTTGTAGAAGACCTGGGTCGGAACTGTATTTCTGCCTTTTCAAGCTTTGTGCCATTGGAAGGGCCACTTAAACTCCTAGTCTAAGCTTCTTTATCTGTAAAATGGGGATATATGTCAAATCTATGTGTGTTACAGTGAGAAAAAGGGGGAAACATATGTAAAAGTGGTTTAAAATTATAAATTCAAACGTGAGGTGGCATTATCACAAAATTCCTCCTAAACACGCTGCACCAGCTGCTCTACCGTGTGGACCTCATAGTGATAAAGAATGCTGGATTCTAGCATGTTCTTTAGAGGGGCAATCATGTTATCTGCCTTCTGTTAACTCCCGAAGTGGCAGAGAGAAGCATAAATCCTCTGCTCACAGACAAATTGGTATGGTCTTATTCATGGCCCCACTACAGAAGCCTGGGAAAGACATCGATAAATACATTCATTCATTTATTCATTTATTTCAGTGAGGAAGATTGGCCCTGAGCCTATATTTAAGGCCAATCTTCCTCTTTTTGCTTGAGGAAGATTGTTGCTGAGCTAACATCTGTGCCAATCTTCCTCCATTCTACATGTGGCATGCCACCACAGAACAGCTTGACAAGCAGTGTTAGGTGGGGGCCCGGGATCCAAACCCACAAACCCTGGGCCATCTAAGTGGAGAGCATGAACTTAACCACTACACCACTGGACTGGCCCCCCCTAAATACTTTTAAATGGTGACCATGATAGTTGGTTTCCAAAGATGGCCCCCCAATGACCTCTACCTCTAGGTATTCATACCCTAGTGTAGTCCCCTCCCTCAGTGAAAACAAGCTGGCCTTGTGAATCGCTATAACCTATAGAACATGACGTGACGTCCTACCACTTCTAGGACTTAGCCTTAAGAAGGTCTAGAAGCTTCTTTTGCCCTGAGTCACCACGTAAGAACTCCTGCTGGAGAGACCATGTGGAGAACTCACACGGAGTGAGACAGAGACCCTGCCATCCCAGCACCCCAGCGGATCTCAGCCTTCCAGCCATCCCCGGGCATGTAGGTAAGCCACCTTGGATAACACATCCTAGTGGGGCCCCAGATGATTGTAAGCCCAATCAACATCATGAGGACAACTACCCAGCTGGGCCCAATCAACTCACAGAATTGTGTGACAGAGTACAATGGTAGTTGTTTTAAACTCTCAGTTTGGGGATTATTTATTATGTGGTAATAGATAATGGTAACAATGAGGAGGAAGAGGAGGCGAAAGGCATCATTATCTGAACCTTCACTATATGCCCCACACTTTCCATATGGCATCTAAATTAATCTACAATAGTTTGAGATGGGAATTATGATACCAGTTTACATGAGAGGTTAAGTGAGGTTAAGTAAGTTATCCAAGGTCAGGTAGAGATGGATTTGAAACCCAGCTGTGACTGCAAAACCTATTTTTTTAATAACTGTGTTATACATTTCACAAAATATGTCACATAATTACTGGTCTCTGATAAAGAGTTGCAGAATTGGGTTGAACCAAAGAAGTGTTGCTAATTATTAGACACTTATTTTAAACAATATAAATGGAAGCCATGTGTTACAGTGAAAATAACTTTCAAGTAGAAGCCTGGAAACTTGAACTTGACTTCTGACCTAATCACTAGCTGTGTGAAATTGAACAAGCAATTTGATTACCAAAAATAGTTTCCTTTTATACAAAATAAAAATAATAAAATGTCTTCTTAGATTTTTGTGGTTGTTTTGGGATCAAAATAATAGACTGAATACAAGGGACTTTTGCAAACCAAAGAAGAAAAAAAAGTCCTATACAAATGTGAAAAATTGTTGAATTAACTTGTGAAGCTTCACCATTTCATAGTCATCACAGAAGTTCTCAGTTTCAAACTATCTGTATTTTCCTGCCTCTTTCCAGGATAAATGTTCATATAAAACTGTTTTGCTTCCAGAGCTTTGGGACACATCACTTTTTTTAAATGGAAAATAAAACAAACTCAAAGACAGCTATTTAATCCATCACGTCTTTATTAATATTTTTGGAGGCAAAGCTGTGAAAAAGAGAAAGCTTTTGGTTTCTAGTGAATGGCTATATTCCTCACCCTTTGATCCACTGATTTATGTGAGTTTTGTTTCTGGGGAGTAAAAATGGTGTGAGCAATGGCTTTAGGGAATGTGTCTTGAGAATACTGACAGTCCTGACATAGGCAAAGAGAAGTCTCCTAGTGGTACTGGATAGCAGGAACGAAGTACAAAATAGGTCATGGCTACACAGACTGTCTGGGCAAGAAGTAAACACATGATGTTATCTGCTCTATTAAACGAAATGAGATACAAGAATTCTCATAAAGAGAAATTCTGCCCCTTGGGTAGGCAGTGGCAGTTAAGAACGTTCAAACAGTCCTCTGAAGTCACTATCTAGAATCCTTTTATCAGCTCTTACTTTGTTTTGGAAACCAAATGTCACTGGTAGTCTCACTAATTTATGGAACCTTCTTTTATTGGAAGTAAAATCTAATACCAGAATAAGATACTACATGTATAAAGCTTAAATTATAGAATTAAAAATATAAGTTTATTAATGAACAAATTATGTGCCAGGTCCTGAGTATGAAATGACAGGTGGTAAAGAACATGCTTTCTCTTAAAGATTTAAAATGATACTTTTGCAAAGGCCCCAAAGCATATGTACACATTTGAGAATATATGAATAAACTAAAAATTGTGATTTCTGTTTCAAAGTAGAAGGAAGAATAGCTAAATTAAGACTAATAAAACAATCTGCTTAATCCCATAATAAAAATTTTTTAATGAATTAAGGGAAAAGTTGCAAATATAATCTGATCTATCTGATTTTGAATGTGTGACAGTTTCTGGATAAGGGTACTTATCTCTCTGCTTGTGTAATATATATAATACACGTGTATGCCTATACTTACGTGACATATTCTCATTTGTTCACTGAAAGAAAGGGAACCTTACCCACTCTTCTTAAATCTAATCACATAAAAACAGAAGCTGTGAGTAGGTAGTGAGATTAAACTTTCATTAAAATTAAAAATCCCATTAGGAAAAATTGTGCCCACAAAATAACTACTGTAGGATGATTATGGTTGATTTGGCATGTCTTTGTTCCAACTTTCCTAAAATGCATTACAATTGCTTTTATTGTTATGAATATTAATAATATATCATTCATTTTTTCTTTTATTTTTAACAAATAACATGTATGAGACTCTGAAAAATACTCTAAAATCTGCATGTAAAAAGTCAGGGGCAATATTCTCATTAGTTTGTCAACTGTGGTTTTAAAAGAGAAAGACAAATACAAAAATCTTGAGAGTATTGTAACCATCTAATTAGAAAATGAAAGTGACCACATGAACCAGTAGAGGCATATCATTGCTTCACATTCATTGACGATCATTCTACAATTAACAAAATGAAAGAAAAACACATTCTCTAATTAAAACAAAGCAAAAGTTCCCATTTAAACCTAGCACACTAGAGGCCATTCACGAAGAACTGTGCCCAGATAGGCATCTTTTTCTAAGCTGCATCCTCTCTCTGTTTTCCTCATCCTTCATTCCTTCTACTCTAAATTCATGTAGCAAGAAAAGCCCATTTAATCACAACTAACCAAACAATAACAATAGCTGGACAACTTGGCTGGACACATCACAACAGTCCCCTCTTTACCCTCAACAGCCATCAGTCTATAACACACTTGCGGAGCACACACAATCACTACTCACAAAAGGAAAAAAGGAATTTTACAATTATATAGTGAATACAGCCAATGTAGATAGCCAAACAAAGAATTCAGGCATCAACGTGAACTTCTTTAGCCTGAAGTAGGCAACATAACCAAGGACACTGTTATGTCTACAGAGCACAGGTTAATTTCACAATAAGACACCAATGAGCAGAGATCTGTCAAGCAAAAACCACATCAAAACCCAACTCAGGGTTTTCAAGGCTGTAAGAAGTACAAGTAAGCAACACAACAGGAGCATCAAAAGGATTCAGACACTTCATAGAATTCCAAACAATAAAAGAAAAAAATATTCAGAAATATTCACACTAATGACCACAACTTCTTTAAATCATTTGCAAGCTCTTAAATACATAAATAGTTATAATAGGTGTAGGAATGGAAAAAAGAATATCCAGAGAATAAATGAGTTATTAATTAAGCAGCTAAATGGATTTATAGTCATAAATATGTAAGAAAGCTGAGAAGCTTATCATAATTAATTACACCAATGAACAATTCTAGAGAAAAAGCAGCAAAGCTTTTCATTTTATAGTATTGTTTTATAGTGTTGCCTACTTTGGAAAGGAGTGTTAAGAACATTTCTCAAAAATAGAAAATAATCACAGAAAAAGAAAAATCATTATTCTGTGTAATCTTACGTGAGCAGCCACAGCCAGACACATAACTTCCTGCACACAGATTAAACAGAACGTGAAGACTGCAAACAGACCTATAGTCCAGTCCTTGGAGACCAACCAGATGAATGATGGAACTCAACATTGTGTGCTGACATCTTTGCATCTCTAGGGATGAATAAACTCAAGAGAGCTGGCAGCAAAATCTGTGACTTCTATACTGTGCCCACTGTCACTTCTGATAAAGCTCCCCATGAAGAAGAAAACCAAGAAAAGTGCCCTTTAGCCAGAGAAAGAACCAGTTTCCCAACAGTGGGGTGCAGAGTCTCTTCTCTGCATTGCAGACACTCCCTTGGCATATGCAGGTCACATCCCAGCACAGGGAGTTCCAATGACCGCATGGAGTCATTACGGCAATATTATACCCTACATATAGCTTGAAACAGTGGGGTTATGTTTTAACTGCATTTTACCGAGGAACCATTTGGAGCATAGAGCATTCCCCCCAAAAAGCTGTGTGCCTGAAAACATACCTGTCTCATCCAGTCTACATGGAGTACATCTGACTGCCATGTAGAAGATACAGAAGTTCAGAAATGGAGAGTTTACTAGACGAAGATTCTGTTGCAAAAGAATCTATAAGTTTGGAGCCAGCCAGTGGTGCAGCGGTTAAGTGCGCACGTTCCGCTTCTTGGCAGCCCAGGGTTCGCCAGTTGGGATACCAGGTGCGGACATGGCACCGCTTGGCACGCCATGCTGTGGTAGGTGTCCCACATATAAAGTAGAGGAAGATGGGCACGGATGGTAGCTCAGGGCCAGGCTTCCTCAGCAAAAAGAGGAAGACTGGCAGTAGTTAGCTCAGGGCTAATCTTCCTCAGAAAACAAAAAAAGAATCTATAAGTTTGGAACCATTCTTGATTCTCCCATCTTGGCAACACTTTTCCATCTGGTCATTCAAAAAAGAGTGGTTCTTCTACCCTAATAGCTCATGAAATCCTTCCCACTCTCATGCCACCCCCCCAAGCCAGGCCTTCATCATGTCTTGCTGGACAGAGCCAGGCTCCTAGTCATCCTGTTTCCCCCCTCAGATTCCACTCTGCACAATTTTCAGGTTCATGTTCCTAACACCTTTCGGCCGTATAGCCTCAGACAAAATCATCAATGGCTACCAACAGCACTTCCCAAAATAGGCTCCACAGACAACTACCCTCTCAAGAGGCTCCATTAAAAATGGATTCAGTGTGGGGCCGGCCCTGTGGCATAGTGGTTAAGTTTGGCATGCTCGGCTTCAGCAGCCTGGGTTTGCAGGTTGAGATCTCGGGCATGGACCCAAACCACTAGTCAGCCATGCTGTGGCAGCAACCCACATGTAAAGTGAAGGAGGACTGTCACAGATGTTAGCTCAGGGCTAATCTTCCTCAGCAAAAAAAAAAAAAAAAACCCAAAAAACAAAACAAAAAAAACATGGATTCAGTGATTAAAAATATTTGGGGAAATTCTTAGATATTAACAATGCAGATTAACATATTAAAGCTTCTCAGAACTTCTATAGGAGAGAAGATTCTTTTTACTTTCTCTCAGCTTTCCCTACTTTTCAACTGTGGGGCCTTGCTTTGACTTACTCACCAGCAGACCTACCCTTCCAAGAAGACTTGTCTTGGGAAATGCTAGCCCAGGGAACAAAGTCCAATTTGTTTAGCAGGCATGCATTGACTCATCCAAACGGATCCCTGCTCCCTCTCCACCGTCACTCCACTCCTCTCCCACAGCTGCTCCAGTGCCTGCCGCAGGTCCTGAGTGCGAGCCCTCTCCTGACAGGATCACTCCCTCTTTCTCCTCATGTCTAAGCCCCACTGGGGGCAGCTCACGGTCTCCTTTCCCAGGAGGCCCATCCCAACCACACTGGCCACTTAGCACTTCATCTCCCAACCTCCTGTTATGCTGATTTCCATTTTCTATTTCACCAGCTCCACACTAAGTGTTTTTGGTACCTTTATAGATGTGTGTCCTACTCCACCCAGATAGGACACTCCTTGAGGGCATTTGTATCTTATAACTAATTTTATAACTAACTTAGAACTAATCACATTTTATAATGATTTACTATGAATTCATAAAATCTTGGGCAAGCTCTTATGTTCTGTTAAATAAATGATATCTTTTAACGAAAATAAGGCAGATTTCTCAAATACATCAGTGTAGGAAGAGGGAGTGTTAAGACAGAATGAAACTCCCAGAGTAATCGTAATTTAGTAGAGTGGGTGAGGGGTGTCCACAAAGTAGCACCAAGATTCCAAAACTTCTAGGAAATCATCATCAGTGTCAAAATGTCTAAGGAGAAATCACAGACACAAGGGCATGTATACCAAACCCTAAAATGGACTGTCCAGTGGAAGAGTATATGTTCCCTATTCTGACTAAGGTAGGCAGAATGATTTTCAGGAGAAGCAAAAGGGCAGGCCTTTTGGGGTAGGTTAAACACCAAATGAGATCATTTCCTAATTCCTAACGCAGTAAATTCCTGTTTCCTACTTCTTTCTTTTCCTCCTGCCCTCTACTCAACAACTGTTGACTGAACACCCACTAGGCATTGAACACCAACCAAAACAGACAACTGGAAAGGTCTCAAGGAAAATCAGGATAATCTATAAGGTCCAGAGGAACAAAAGTTTCTACCTTCTGAAAGTCTCAGTAAAACAAAAGAACAATTCAAAATAGTGTATTAACGCAACAAGGATGAGATAGCCGAAAATAAGTAATATCTAAAAGCTGTCAAAAGCAGGAAGTGGGTAGAACCAGGCAATGTCAATTTTGTGCTCTTTTGTTTATTTATTTGTTTCTTTTGAGAACTGATAACTTTCTGTTGCTAAATGTTCAATATTAGAATAAGGGACACTGGGCGTAGTTACTCTAAGTCCAACACATCGCCTGGCATATGGTAGACGTCTAGGCTACTGTTGTCTGCTGAGTCACTTAACCAGTGAACAAGAGAATGAAACAAGGCAGAAAGAAGGCCTTCTGACTACGCACAGAAATACTGTCTGTAGCTGGAACGTTTTTGGTGCTGAAAGTCCTTTAAATTGGAGAAAAGTAGATAGTGAGTTGTAAAGATCCATCTATGCTTTCTTCAGTTAACCATGTTTCCCTTAAATATATCATGAGAGATTAAAATTCATATGCACTAACAAAATCTTTAGATAGCCTATGTGACTCCTCTTTTACGTTATAGTAATTCAGGCAAATTTAGAGTTCCTAAGATAAAAGCACCACTCCAGAAATTTGAGAAGACAGTCCATTTTATACAATCTAAACAGGAAAAAAATAGAGAGCGACAGCTGAGTTTGGACACTTGTCACTGGGAGGAGGTGGGGAGAGCCACGCTACAATATTAGAATATTAACACGTTTAAGTAAGAAAACAAGAAGTGACTAAAAGGAAAAACAAAAGAGGAACAGTCTGGGAGAAGTCAAGTTGATCTGAATTTGCATCAGGTGAAATGTGCGTTGCATACTGTATTTGACTATTATGCCAGTCGGCTGAAATAACGCATCCTATTTTAGAATGCCACGCTTACCATTTGGCACATGCACATGTGTATGTACAAAACTTGATACAAATGGAGTTAGAGAAAGTTTTGGCAGCCTAATTCTCATGCAAGAGAAAAAACAAAAATACATCAGAAAAATTATTGATAATAATGCGGTCTTCAGACTAAGGAAGAAACTTCCAAGGGAAGTGAGTAAGATATTTTCCCTGGAGGCATTTGCAATGAAAATGAACAAAGAACTGGGAAAAGGAAGAGAATAAATTCCTTGCTGGCTGGTTAACAAAGCCCAGTCTTTTCTTTGTCTCATTTCTCTGATGGTGAACAGAGTAAAGGGGATCAAGAGATTGTTGAACCCAAATACAACTCTGGATAATGTAGTTATGAAATAAATCACAGTCAACGTCTCCAAACAACTCACTCAAAGCACCAGCAAAAACCACCTGAGGTAGGCTTATCTGAGAAGGATAACTCTCTCCTTTGCAACCCATAGTATTTTGTTAATAACACCATTATGACACTTCAGTTTACCTTATTATATAATATCTCTGTAAGGGAGAAAATAACATCTGTCTCATAGATATCAAGACTCCTGCCTTTAATAAAGAATGTGTCTGACACACACAAGGTGAAAGGCATTTGATGAATTTAAAGTTAGCCGAAACTTTCTAGGTTTATCTTAGCAACTAAACCATTTGCATCTCAAAGACAGAGTAGGTATCATCTCCCATCATAACTGAGGAAGGCACGCGCTCCTTCTGAAAGTAGCTGGAACTGATTTAAACTGTAACTTCCCGCTAGTGCTTGTGCTCTGTGGGGTGCTGGGCCACAGTTCCCAGACGAGGTGAATGTGGAAAAGCAGTCTCACTAGGTCCCAACTAATACGAAAATAACATTAAAAGGCCACAGCAGACAACATATGCTAACCTTCTTGTGTGTTAAGTACTATTCTAAGCCCTTGATAGATGTTAGATTTTATTCTTAACAACTTATAAATGTATATAATATCTTTTCCTATTTTATAGATAACAAAGCTAAGGTTAATTAGAGAGATTAATAACTTTGCCCCAAATCACATTAATAGGAAATGGTGGTGTCAGGATCTGAGCCCAGGTCTACAAGACTCTCAAGTCTGAGCTCTTAACCACCTGCTACGAAAACATGCAGTTTTAATAACACTCTCAGTTCACGATCCATTTAGAGGCCACAGTCTTACCTACAGCAGGAAGCACTATGACCTATTTTCAACATCTCCCAACACGCCATAAAATAATTAGTGTCCCTCGCTTCCAATAAACTCTGTCCACCTGCCACAGTCCCTGAGACTCCAGGGACCGGCATCCTCCTTAATGCACTTCCTAGGTTATGTTCATGTCAAGCAACAGGAGACAGCTATGCTCTCTGAGATGAGCAACGAGTTCACTTAACCCATACCACCTACTGTCTGAGACATCTGAGCTGAAGGGGACACGTGAAAACAGCGTTTGCTGGGAGAAACAAGGTGGAGGAGTGTACTGTCCAGGGAGCGATCCCAGTCAGAGGCCGCAGCAATACTGGGCTACTTCACCCCAGCAAGAAAGCCTCTCACCACCCACATTCCGCCTCCTTTAAACTACACCTCCAGGAACCTCAGAGGACAAAACTATCAGGTTTTGAAAGAAAAGAGCCTCTTGGGTAAGCGTGAAGAGCACAGCTCTGCAGAAAAGGCAAGGGGCCTTAGTGAAAAGCCAGCTCCCTAAAAATGCTCCTCAACAAATGTTTCCTGAATGAATGAATAAATACTGAGTCCCTAGATTAGAGAGTCCTGGGGAAGACTGAAGCTCTGGACCAGGGTGGCATTAGCCATCACCACAGTGCCCACAACTTTTCTCTGCTCACATATCTCATGTTAAAGGAAAAATGAGAGGAGTCGTCTGAGGCTGGAATGAAGAGCACCTCTCAGTAAACTTCATCTGAAAACCTGGAGGATCCAGCAGAAGCTGCAGAAGTCCCCTGTCAGATGAGGGCCCGCTATGTCCAAGCTAACTTCCCAAATTGATATAGATTTTTAAACTTGTTTTTCACTGACACATACTCAACCTAAAGACATTAAGTTCAGCTCTAAACTAAGATGCTATAATGTCTAAGACTGAAAATAATACGTGGGAATGCCAAAAACAGAGGAATAGGCTTGAGTAAACAAATTCTCCAGCAAAAAAAAAAAAAAAACAACCAACCCTACACATCTAAAGTTCCCACAAAGCCTCATGGTAACTAAACAGTAACAACCTTCCTTGGGTATCTCCATTCTGTCCTAATAACAGACCTTGCACTGTGATTACCTTCTTGGCTTATCTGTTATCTGTCATACCCACAGCCAGCCTCTGGCCATAATAAGGTCCCTGTGAACTACTGCCTTGCTAACAAAACTTCTCTGAATGAAACTTTTCAAAATGATAAACAGGAGGATTAGCATGATGTCTGAAATGCCAACCAAATTTTATAACTATCAGCTGGCATTCTAAAAGTCATTTTTGGAGGAAAGTCATGAATGATATTCACAGCTGAGAAGGAAGAAATGGTCGCCCTCCCTGTTGAAGGAGATGAGTAAAAGAACAGATCTACAGGAAGACCTCTGCACGTTCTCCCAATAAATGATAAACAAGCGAAGCTGCCCTTTATGCACCTGAGCTATCCCTGGTTTTCCAAGTAATGGGCAAAGATGATCAAAACCTTGATTGTCTTCATATGGCTCAGGCACAGCACACTCATTTTTCATGCTCTAAGTATAGAAAATTGCTTCATTTCTAAAGTAAATATATACTAGACACTTGCGGATATCTCAAGAATGCCTTGTTGCTAAAGAAAGTAACATCATTGCCTACTCATTTTGCCTAATTTGCTAGCCTCCCAGTAACTTTGTGCTAACACTTTCATCCCGTTTTAGATCCTAGGATAAGGCAACAGTCCAGAACACTGGAGAGTCTCCACCTCCAGCGGCCAGCAGTGCACGGAGCCACCTCGGTCTCCGGATGGAGTTTCTTCCCATGATGCCTTCCTGGTAACGTGCATGTTGCATGCATTTCACTTATCTTGTTCAAGCTACATTCCTGTAACTAAGCTTCATAAGCTTCTTCTGAATTGTTTATTCTGTGTTTTAAAGCTCCATCAGCTGCTGGAATGATTCGCAAGATTCTTTTTCTTTTTGGTTAAGCAGGATTGGTGAGCATTACTGGGCCTTTTGGTAGAATCCCTGCTATTTAAAATTCCTGCTGCTGGGATTAAAGGAGATAATGCCTGTGAAAGCCTTTTGTAAACTGTAAAGTCCTGGTCAAATGTAGTGTGCTGTTATAATATTAACCATCAGAGCAATAACCACAATCCAGCTGTAATGTGGGCTTTAAAATGCTAATAGCCATTTGTCTTTGCTCCATGCCCACCCCAGGGCCTGCATTGGTGCAAAACACAAGAGGAAAGTTTTGTTTGGATGAAGAAATGAATGACTTTAAAACATCACATGGTTTTCCAAATTAATGTCTACAGGCAAAATGAGGCTAGGCATGACAATTTAGAAGTGAAAATACTCTGCCAAAAATACCGGGGTGCTGAGAAAAAATACTGCAGAACAAAAAGTTCTTCTAAAGATAATTTCTTTGATAATGAAATCTCGTCCTTCACTGGGGAGGGGAAGAAGGGGCATAGAGCAGGGCAGGAATCTCTATCAGTCCAGAAAATTTGTATGAGTTCCAATGGCTCAGAGTAGGAGGCTGCTGTCCCAGAAAAGGGAAGGAAGGCGTAATGAGTCTAAAGGGGTTAAAATGAAAAACTACAGAAGCAGCAAAGGTTATTCTAGCACTGAGCATTCTAAGCGCAGGCTTATTGCCCGAACAGTGCCTTTCTAGGAGTGGAAATAACCAGCCCTCTGGAGGAAGAGGGAAAAGAGGTGGCCTGGGAGAGAGAAGTAGCTAAGGAAGAGGTACCCATATGAAATGAATTATTTTTGGAAAATGGTTTCCTGAGCATTTGCAGCAATAGCTCTGGTCATTAAAGAGGTGATCTATTTTAAGTACCTATAATGTAGGAAAGGGTGTGTGAGGAGGTGGGAGAAGAAAATAGAAGGGAAGATGGTAGTGGCCCAGAAGAGGGGCCTCACTTATCCCACTCTATAGAAGCCTGAGGAATAAGAAGGGAAACTCCAGGCAGCTGCTGAATATTCAGGAAAGCAGACGCTGGCACGAATTTAACCCTAGGGGATGAGAACATTCTAATAACTCCTTTTTACTAAGGGGTGGGGTGGGACCTGGAGGAGGGAAGGAAGACCAGCCTGCTACCTGGGCGGTCTGCAGGGCTCCAGAGGCAGAGGGCCCCTGCACCAGCGGCCGCTAAGCTCCAGAAAATATCGTATTTCTGCCCATCAATCAGCATTAAGCTGCTTTGGGGGCTGAGCTTTTGGCACAGGCAGTTGCCAGTAGCAACAGGGCACACATTCGTCGCTCCTGGTGAGCTGGGGCGGCAACAGCGAGGGAAGGCCAGGGCTAGAGGCCCTGAGCTGGGTAGACAAGGTCAGGGACCCACTGGTGATGGGCCTGGGCCGGGGGTGGGAAGACGGTGCCAGGTGAAGGTGGGCACACCCTGCTGGGGCCAGGATGGGCCAGGCAGTGGCCCAGGCCGATGATCCCTTGGGGTGAGGACTGGAGGTGGGGGGAGGGGGTTTTGGTGGCACAGGAATGTCCATGCCAAGTTCAGCAGCCTCCCCGCCTCCATAGAGGTGCCTCGCTCTGCTGGCACCTGGACACGGGAGTCACGGCCAAAGGGCAGGAGA